>NC_041351.1:8240023-8540023 GCF_004354835.1 Perca flavescens
TGTCTAAATTGGCCAAATGGCATTTGAATGTTCCTTCTAAAAAAACACAGGTTTGAATATATTCAATATCTAGTTTTGCGCATTATGTCCAAAAGAGGGCAAGCCAATACAACAGTAGACATAACTGCTTATATATTTATTTCAACATAAACATGTATTGTATAAGATCAACATACCTACACATTACAAAATAAACTAATAAAACAATGTCTTATATAATGTTAAACTTAATTTAAACACCATTAACCTCTCTCCCTCTCTCTTTGGATGACGCAAACTACACTGTGATAATATAGCCGGTTAGTAATTTGATCAAAACAACCAAGTGTCTTGCTGTTCTTTGAATTTGTCCGACGATTTCGATGATCCTTACCGACAGAAGTTCCTGAATCGTCTTCTCGTCTTTTCTCCAGTTCGACATTGTCGTTGCCATATTTGTGGCATCTTCTTCTTCACCCTCGTTATTTGTTTACTTCCGGTAGCGCTGGCCGCATGTTAGAAACGTCACAAACACGCCCACTCGCTCGCTGTGAATTCTCTGGAAAACCGGCTGGGCTCAATCGAACGTTACACAGACGGGAGAGAAACGTTTAGGGAGCAGTTAGAACGTGCAAGGCAGACAGCTGCAGTACTGCTGTTTTTTTTCTCTTCACAATTTGAATATATATTCAAATTTAGAATATCCGTTGACTGCCCTAACTCTCGGTGGCCTTATATCAGAGGTTCATGCAGTGTGACATATGCTTGCATTTTTGGAAAATCTGGATATGACCTTAAGGGCAAACGTTTAATTTCACAGGGTTAAAACAACCGTGTCTTTTTAACCCTGACCTTATGTTGTGCAGTAATGCACAGCCACACACGCTCAGTCAGAACTGACCGACCCCTTTGACTTCACACACTTGCAATTTAGTACCAACTGTGGCACATGCATGCCTGCACTCTTACCAACCTGTTCTAGTTTAACCCTTTGACTCTCCACCTGCCTTCTACCCCACCGCACCCACGCAACAACCTGCTCCACATATTCTGCAATCCGGGCATGCTTGACCCATGTCTACCTCTTACCCCCAGGTCAGGTTAGGGCACTGCTCACACACACAGGCATAGCCATGCATATGGACAAACAATAAAGAGACACTCCTAGGTCAGGGCAAAGCACACACAGTTGTGGACCTGAACCCTGATATGGCCTTTGACAATCTCGACCAATCCTTAGCTCTGTTTGTTATAAAGGCTAACCTCAAAGTCACCAGCTAAATGGCAATAACCTTTAAGGTTAAATGTTGTTGAAATTGGGATCAAATTTGAAAAGCAGCTCTCCTTGACTTTATCAGTTAAAAGAGAGTGGAGCAACTTACCCGTTACATTTTTTTCTTTGTTCTTCACTCTTTTAGAAAGGCCAAATAAATCTTTGTTTTTCCTCCTACAGCCATCAACATTCTCCTCTCTGAGAATATGTTAATAACTGAACCCTATTCATAGTTTTTTTTCTGAAAATTTAGCAAGAATGTGTTTATATACTGCTTGAAAGTTAACCCTGATGAAGTTAACAAGTCTGCATTTTGGATCACGTTCTCCTGTTTACAAGTGCCCATGTGGCTACCATCGTGTGGACGATGGCAGCTTGTTCTCATGGTAGTGTTTTGTTTAGAGTTGCGTGTTCTGCGGTTTGTCTGACCTAACCACTTGTTATGTCTCAACAACCTTTCTGAGACCAGTGGAGAAAAAAAAGAACATGCATTCAAAGGAAACAAGAGGGACTGTCTTTGCTCTCAAAACAGATCGGATCCCGCCTGTTTACTTTTATATACGGCAAAAGCTAATTGTCCCATATTGTGCAACAATATGGGATTTCATTGACTAGAAATAAAAGTTAGCTTGTCAAAGTATTCTTCTGATCAGGGCTATGGTTAACCCTTAACGGTAACAATAATAGAATAAACTCGCACTGCTTTAATTAAAAATTCTAGTTTTTGCTTAAACATTTACATACAGTACTTATATTCATGTTGAGTCTACTGTTAGCAATAGCCAGGTCATGATTGGTAGACTGAATGAATTTTGCTTTTTACCTTTCACTGATTTTAAGAGTGCTATCTTCATCTCTGAAAAACAGCCACTTTGTTTACTGTTTATAAATGTAGCACTTAAGGACATCCCTAAATCTGATATTGGAAATTAATTACAAACAATATGTTTTATATAATAATGTATTCTTTTAAAACGTGTTGTCTTGCAAGCCAAATGTTGCATGCTATAGCCCTATAAATAATATAGTCGTTAAATTACTGCTGATTCTTCCATTTTTGATTCCACACAACCAGGAAGCAAAACATTTTTGGCACATGCGCTAAGCGTATATTTTTGATTGAAATGAATGGCACGCAGTTCTCCTGTGTAATGAGGGATAGTTACCTCCGCCAAGGAGATTATGTTTTCCGTTCGGTTTGTCCGTTGGATTGTTGGTCCGTTGGTCTGTTTGTCTGTCTGTTAGCAAGATTACAGAAAAACTACTGGACTTATTTTAACAAAACTCGATGGAAGGGTGTAACATGGGCCAAGGAAGAACCCATTTAATTTTGGAGCAGATCCGAATCATGAGTGGATACACAAATTCCTATTCACTTTCGTTAACACTGCGAGATAGGGCGTTTGGGCTGCATTCGTGGTGTCATAATAATCAGAAAAATCAGTTCCTGACTGGGAAAATGCAGACTGCATTAACATTGTGAGATATAGCATGCCTTTGCGGAGATCTTCGCTCTTCGAGTCCCCTCCTAGTTACTGATATTTTGGATGCGTTCACTTTATTTTTTATTTTTGTCCACCCATGGACATAATGGCCAAAGTAAAAATATAAGCCAAGTCTTAATACATCAGACTTCTGCTTTAACAGAGTAAAAATCAAATATACAGAAATAACATTCCTAAAATGTCAAGGTGTCCTTTTCTTCTACGATATCCGTAGTTGATTATCAAATTTGAGCTGAATCTGGCTGTGGGGTTAGCATGCCTGTAACAAACCGTGAGATGTGGGGGTTTTCTCTCCACGCTGCATTTTCAAATGTAGTGATTTTCTGTTTCTCAAGGCTGAAAAAATGCCAATAAATAGGAGCCTAGAGAAAACAATGCTAAAGAACAGAGACGTCGATCACTCACTCATACCACTCAGCCTATTTTCTCCGCATTTAACGGGGTCTTACAGAGTCTATAGGATGCATTGGAATGCAAAAAAAAAGAATGAAAGGAAGCCTCTTCCTCACAGCAGGGGTCCCCCAAAAGGATACATGCATAAACTAAAGTGGAGGGTAAACCCCTTTACTTCATCTCCATCACACGCAAAAATACATGCATGCACAGACACACAATCTCAGACATACACACATGCAAAAGAACGTCGTACTCTCGCTCACGCTGTCTCTCACAAATATACACACATATATTAACCTCTCTTTCTTCCTCTGTCTTTCTTGCCCCTCCCCTATTTCACACACATACACACACACATAAAAAAAACACAGACCCAGTCACACACATGCATGCAATCTCAAACACGAAAAAACACACACACACACACACACCCCCAATTGAAATGGCGCCTCTACACCGAGGCAAGAGGAGAAAATAGCGGGTGGAATTAAAAGTGCTGAGTGAAAGAGAGAGGAGGAATGGGGGGAAGAAACAACAACAATGCAAACTGGGAAAGGAAGTGAGGCTGAAAAGAGGGCGATGTGTTTGAAAAGAGTGAACAAGGTTAGGGACGAGAACAGAGCATGAGAAAAGGCAGCAAAGATGAGGCTGGGAAAAGAAAATGTTTTTAGTCCTCCTTTTGATGAGAGCAGTTTGATTCTCTTGTGTGCGTCGGTGCACTGTTGGTTTCTATTGACTGCAGGAGTTCTCGTTGTCTCTCTGCTGCTGTCTCGCTAATTCGCTGTGGCTATGAACATACTCCTGAAAATGTTGCATGCTTCTATTAATTCTTAATTGTCGATTTTCTTTTTACATTTTGTATCAAGGTTTGTTAATTAAATGGAAGGACATAAACTTGCTTACGTCCACTCCACTCTGTATCTTGTACGTGTATAAGTGATGCATTACTGAGGAGGCTTGCCCATGGGCCAGGAAGCTTTGTGAGGCCTTGTGAAAGGCTCCCTGAAAGGAGCCGCCAGTCCATGCACGGCGGATTTAGGGGAGTGAGTTTAGGGGGTCAGCACGGTCACCCAGGGGATAAATGCCTCCCATTGTCTGTTCTAAGGAGATGCTCTCAGTAGGGAGTCTATAAAGCCCCAGTGGCAACACTAACACCCAGAGCTCTGGGGCTCCTCAGGGGAACACCCTAGGACCCCCAGCCAGGGACGGGCTCACAGTCTGTGGGGGAGAGAAACAGCTGAGGGGACCCCCGTATGGTTTAGTAGTCTGCTACGTTCGTCATCAGCCTGGGAGTTGTGACACCGATTTGTACCTTTCCCGAAGACATGCAACGACATGAACAGTTTAACAAATAGGCACATGAGAATTTAACCGCTGCTCTGAGCCTCACGGAAAATCCCCTGAACACCCCAAAAACAGAAAGCGAAACAGAATGAAGCCTTTGTTTTTGTTAAATTGGCACAACCTTTTCTTTCTTTGGGTGGGAGTGGAAACAAGAGGTTTAGGTAAGCATATGGGTGTGTGTGTATGTTTGGTGGTGTATGTTCATGTCAATACACACATTTACCTAGACATATATGCCAGACACTGTGTGTGTGTGTGTGTGTGTGTGTGTGTGTGTGTGTGTGTGTGTGTGTGAGATTATGTATATGTGGTGTGAGTGTGCAGGAAGCAGAGGGGGCAGCGTCTCATGGGGTCTTTTGTGGAATGTCTCTGCTCGCCCCGTCTCAGAGCTATGAGATGGGCAAACATGAAATCAAAGTGGAAAAGACCCACAAAGGGGGTGGAAGGAAAATGACTACGGTTTGGATGGGGGTAGGAGGAGGGAGGGAGGGATGTGGGGGCTTGTCCCTGCACCCCAGTCCCCGGAAAGCACCAGGCCCCACAGTTCCATGAAAAGAGCCCTTATGAGGACCTGGCTGTTCTGCCTGCCTCGGATTAAGACCCCAAACCCACAGGCTGCCAGCATGGTACATCTATGTCCTATTTTATCTCTCTCTCATAGCACAAGCATCAACTGCAAAACGGTTTCCCTTTTGGTCACGTGAATATTATTTTTCTCCAAGTGATGAACCCACACAGAATTCTCCCCTCCGTTCTATAGTGCTTTATAGCATCTTTCAGCTCATTGTTTTGGCTCTCGGCCTGCATCTGTATTGTTTTGATTTACTCACACTGCTCTCATCCGTGTTGTTTTCAGCTTGGGTGTCCTCTAAACAGAGTTGCTCTTCTTCTGGTGCTGTCCCCAGTGGTCTATACATGTGTCATTTTGAACAGAACTCTGGGACCTGTATTATAAAACCAGCAGTAACCACTGTTGCCAGATCCACCAAGCCTGAAATCTATATTTTTTAGATTACTTTTGGGTCTTTTTCCCTTTATTCGATAGTGACAATGGATAAACAGAAAAGGTGGGATCGAGATGGGGGATGACACGCAGCAAAGGGCCACAGGTTGGACTTGAACCGGGGCCGCTGCAAAGGACCCAGCCCACATGGGGCGAACGCTTCCACTGGGTGAGCCAGAGGCCGCCCCATATTTATATATTTTAAAAAGTCCATCTGTGTGTATTTCAAATGTTAAAGAACTGGTGAAAATCTATTATAGACCCATTTATTGTCTTTCTTTTACGTTTAGGGACTCTGGAGCATTACCAGCGGCTTATTTGCATTTTTTCCTTTCAGTGTCTTCTAATGGAAGCATTTTCTGAGCTGTCCTCACAGATGCACCCAGTTTGACGTAAACTGCAGTGAAGAGTGTCTCTTGAATGACTGCAGACTAAAACTCGTTTAAACGGATCTCCTCCATTTAAGAAATAAGAGTATTCTTTGGTAAACAAAGGTCAGCAAAATTTGCCACAAATCGTGACAATTTTTACTTCTGGAATGTCCACATTTTTGCTTACACGTGAATATTCTCACACCAAAATCACAAATCGCCATGTAATTGACGTGTCTGTTCTGCTAACTAAGTGATTACTGATCTGACATGCCGAGAAAGAGAGTGCGACTAAAATGGAAAGTGTAGTGGGTATCTTAGCAATTATACTGTAAAATGTGTATCACCTCGCTGAAAGGGCTTTTGTGTTTTCTGCCCGCAGGGCATTGTTCTTAAGTCTGGTGCAGTGTTGGAGAATTACAAATGTCTAAATGTCATCTTCATTTAGCATGCCTCTGAATAATACACACTACAGTATGCATATATGTAACTCGTTGTCAGCTCCTTAAGGCCGCTTCTAAGACTTCACTGTACCCCTGTCTCTTTCTCACATGCACATACTGTATACACACAGTCTTGATCCCTGAACATCTTTGAATAAAGGGATGTCATGCTCCAAATAGGATCTCCTATTCTTCCAAAGGTAATTATGTATAGCTCATAATGGGAGAAGCTATCGGAGTGGTTAAATTCGGGGAGATTGCACCACAGGTAATTGGACAGTGATGCGTGTGAGAGAGAGAGAAAGCAAAATAATAATTCATGGATTGTGAAGAAAAGGAAAAAAATACCTACACCGGGAAATTACCAATGTTTTTGCTGAAAAAAATGGTGTTTGGATGGTGTGTGCACACAGCATATGAGCTCAGGTGCTTATTTGTTGTGCATCTGCGTTCCTACGTTCTCACTTTGTGTACGTACGTTTGTGCCTGTATGTGTGTTGAGCACTGGGGGCGGATGTAGCTAAACCTTTGTAGCTTTTGAAGCTCTCTGTGTCACCAGAGCCGGGACCCTCATCTCAAAGGGGAGTCTGCTGGGGATTGTGACGTGCGAGGCGAGGTGCATGTCTGCTCTCTAAATCTTGCGTCCCGTAACTATGAAATAATCCCCCGGCAGGTCGTTTGTGGCAGGGAGGGGAGGGGTGCAACCGAATCTTCCTTTGTTCAACACAGCCTTTACCACATCAACCCTCTGACACCCTCTGTGTTAACATCTGTGTGTGTGCGAGTGTATGTCTGGGTGTCTCTGTTTGTGTCTCTTGAGCTAAGACGTGTGTGACAAAGAAATTTTGAGAAATGTAAGCCTACATACAGTATTTAGTTACTGTAGTATCAGTGCAGGAAGGCTAGAATAAAAGCTTATCATTGCTTGTTGATCCAGTTTCTTCGGATTGAACAATCTACAGTATGAAGTCAGGCCAGATGACGAAGTAATAAACAGCTTCCCTAACAGGAGTGTAATCCAGTCTGGGTGTTGTGTAGAGAGTATAAAGGATTATAGTCATTTCAGTCCAAAAGTCCTAGATTGCAAACTGAATCTAGGATTGGTACAGAAACCTTAAAGAAACGGTTGACACTTTGGAGAATATGCTTCGCTTGCAATTTTGGATTAGAAGACGTTTTAGGAAACAGTTAGTTTAGCATAAAGACTGCAAGCAGTTCTGTAAAGATCTGCCTTACCAGCCCTTGCTAGTCCACTAACATCTTTCATTAGTTTAACAAAAAGCAAAAGCTGAGTTGGAGAAACCATGCAGGTATATGATGTCAACAAGGACCCAGGCTAGAACTAGCTGTGCCAACAACTCCCTGCCTCCCCTGCCTGCGAACACATTTTCCTTTCGGACACCCCATTAGGTCACCGACATGAGGTCACCTCTGTTTACTGTCCCCCTCCAAACAGCCAAATCAGCTAAACCAAGGTGTATGTGTGTGCATCTCTGTACGTGTGTGCGTATGTGTACATGTACAGTACGTGTGCCAATTAGTGTCCCGCTCCAGACTGATTACCTGTTTATCCTGCTATGGAGAGAAAAGGTTCGGGCTGCCCTCAGAAAAAAAGTACCTGTGTTTGTGTGTGCGCACGATTCCACACGCATGTCTGCCTGCGTGTGTTTATCCTGCTAGGCCTGTGATGTCAGCGCTGTCTGGCGACAGGCTGATTAATGTCTGAATGTTTTCCAGCTATTTACCCCAGAGCCTGCACTCTGGGCACACACTCTCACAGGGAACAGAGGGAGCTGGAAAGAAAGAGAAGAATGGATGACAAAAGAAAGGAATAAAGATGACGAGTTCAAGAAAATAAAAGATGCGAGGACAGAGACATTCAACAAGTAATAGAAAAAGAGAAAGTTGTGCACAGCTTTAAAGACAGAAAGTAGGAGGACGTGGGAAAGCATCTGCTATTATTAAGATGGACATTGCAATCATCCTGACTTCCTCCAACTTGATGACTAATCTAATGTCCAAAGTATCATTGATAGTGGGCCTGTCTAATGGAGTCATTAGCCAGAGAACAGAGCGACGCCAGCAGTGTGGTGGCTTGTAATAGGGCCATCTGACTCATGTGTAATAAGGGGAGCTGTGTGATGACAGGATTTCTGGGCAATTATTAATGGAGTCTCCACGCCGCACTCGGTGTCTTTGGCACCAAAATACTTGAACGCTCCTTTCTCACGTCATGTTCTCTCATTCACACCCTTACCATTATTTCCCTCACTCATTCCTCCGGTCTTCCCTCTCTTATTGTCGCTGTCTGTCTTCCTGTCTTCTTCTCCAATCCTTTCTGCGCTGCCTGGCAATTAATTCCTGGCTGGCTCCAGAGAGAGGTTCATTATCGACATTGTTGAAGAATCTCAGGGTTCTCGACAGCCGAGCAGATGAGATGATCGTACTAAAGGTCTCGCAACGGCTCCTTGGGAGGAACCTGGGCGCTGAGGGAGTTTTGCTCGGGCAAAAAGACATCATTGTGACTAAGTGAGCATGCTGTCAGAGAGAGTAGGAGGGAGCAGGATAGAGGTGGCGGTGATGTAGAGAGGAGGGGGACATATGGTCTGCCATTAAACAGGAGCTAGCACTCAACTCCTCCAGTGTAGTCTGGAGTTAATTAGCGGAGCTATTATCAAGCCTTGTTCATCCGCACAGATGAACAGACAGAAACTCTAATCTCACCGCACTCTGACACAGTTTGGAGATCATATATATTAGATAAGTTAGAAATGGTTGCACCCACCCTACATCAAATTTGAATATATCATAGATTAAAGACTTTAGGGACAATGGTGCCAGAGTGCTGTTTTGTTGACTGCCTATACGGCTTTTATCTGATAGAAACATTTGATCTCTTTCCATATACATGTATGGTTTAGTGGATCAAAAATGGGGGTGGAATAAACGGAGACATTAATGAAGGGTATCTCTTTCTTTTTTTTTATTTGTTTTCTTTCCATCTCCCATCTCCCTTCCTTTTTTTTTTTTCGGCTGCCACATTAGCAACTGTCCCGATTGTGTCTCCTCGGACTTAGACATCACAGCAACACCAAATCTCCTGGAAGCACGAGGCGAGGGGGGAAGAATTCGGCTTAGCTAAGAGGCAGAATGGATATCGGGCCCCTGCAGAATCCCCTCCTCCCCGTCTCTGTTTCTCTCCCTCTCGCGCTAACTTTTCATTCTGTGCTGTGGAAGATTTACTGTAATCTGGCAGATCAAAGGCGAGCATCGCAATCCTATTCCCCTAATCCAGTTTGATGGTGACTTTTGCACATGTAATAACACTGGCAATAAGAGAGATCGCTTTTAAGCCAAGCTTTTTAGCTTCTTTTTTTTTCTCCCCCTCTGTTGTCACAGTAATAATCATATTTATGAAAACAGAGTCATAGCCAGATCTATTTTGGTCTCTGATTACATATTGCGTTAATAATCATGTCAAAAATGCCTTTTTACGCAGTAACATATGCAGGGATACTGGTGATGATATCTGCTCTCAATTTAAAGTCTTAAACAAAATCTTTATTAAGATCACATTATTTTTTGAGTACTTGCTGACCGCTAATGTTTCCCCCCCAAGATGTTTATCTATGAATATCAAAATGTCTCTCTATTGCCAGTCAGTGAATGGATCTACCCTGTATTAGCATCAAACCATCTGGTTATTCTTAGACTGAACACGGCATTTCCAAACTGGGGGCCAGTGACCCCTGAGGGTTTAATCAAGTCTCTTTTTATATTGTATCTGACAGCCCAGTCATATTTTAACAACCCTATGAGATGTAACTCGTTTGATTTGGCTAAATGGGAAACAATTAGCACTCTCATCCCTTCAAGGCGTTTTCAAGCTCCTCTCCCTGTGTGATTACTCCTCTACCCAATGAAATCCCTTTGAAGGGGCAGATGGCAGGAGGAATCAGGAAAGAGTTACCTCATTAATCCTTACCTATAATTTCTGCCGCACAAATGTGAAAAGCAGGAAAATATTACCTACAGTAGGGGATGCTCTCTATCCCTCTCAGTTCTAAATTGGTGACAGTCCTAAACGTTTCATCTCTCTAGCTCTCTTATGATTATCATTATCCCTTGTTCTCTGTTTGGCATCATACCACCTCTTGCCTCCAGTGTGTTTATTTTTGTATATAGGCACACTTTTAATGCAGCTCTACTTTCTTAACCCATATGTGTTTTTTACTGCTTGCTCTAATCTACTCAATTGTATTATCTCCATCCAACTTTTTCTTACCTTGAGCCTTTCTCTGCCCCTGCCTATCCCTTCTTCTTTTCTCCACTATTTCTGCCCTCCGTACTTTAACCAGGCTGTGGCAGCTCTGTAGCTTTGCATCCATCTTTCAGGCTTTCACTGGCTCTCACTAACATTGTGACAAACAAAACTGCACATCTCCAAATTTTGTATCCTACTCATCTGTTTCTCATGCGCTCAAACCGCGATTGTTTACATTCACCGCTACAACTGGGCATATCTCGCACCATGTTAATGTTTTCCCAACCGAACGGGTTAAAGCACATATTTGTTCGTCTCAAATTTGCATGCAGTTGCAGAAAACTTAAAGGGTATAATTTCTTCATTGTGCCTTCTCATTTCAGTGAACAATTTTCCAAAGTAATCATTGTCTCTTTGAACAGAAAAAACAACAACACACACATTCCTTATTTTCACACAGAAATGAAAAGCAGCCCAATTGCACATGCTGGATTCATGTGGAAAACTGTGGTTGCTCCGCTTCAGATACAAAATGTTTCTTCTCTTTTTCTTTCATTCAGTCAATACTTTGATGGAACCATTAGTGAAATACACACTGCTGGAATAATACACGTTCTGTAATATACTCAGCCTTTAATCCTTTGTCATGAGAAGTGGTTGCTGAATGAAGCTTGGGGGGAGTTTTCTGCTTTCAACTGGAGTAACTTGTGGAGTAGATAGCCCCTAGTGGTGGCTTTGGTTATTACACTTTCATAAAGTTGATTCAGACCCTTTCTTCAACTGGAATTTTACTGCCTTTTAAAAATAATGATATACAGGATTGATAAAGGGAACATATTTCAAGTACAGGATGTAAAAATAGGAGAAATAAGAATGACATAAGGAATATAATTATTTCAATGTCTTCAATCAAGACACTCGAAGAACCACAGAATGACAAATCTTTTTTTATTTTTTTTTATTTATCCTTTATTTAACCAGGAGAAGCCCATTGAGATTAAAAATCTCTTTTGCAAGGGAGACCTGGCCAAGATAGGCAGCTAAGTTACATCACATCATTACATACGTACAAAGACACCAAAAAAGAAACATGAAAATAAAGACAAATAAATTAAATTAATAGAAACAGTTTGAAAGCCAATTAGGAAATTGCAATTAAAATTAAAATATTAAATTCCAGACCTGGTTGGAGTTTGTGTTGTGTAAAAGAAAGAGGAAAGGTTTTAATTAGAAGTTGCTTCGTTGTAGAGTTCTTAAAGTTAACAAAAAAATCTCTACTGAGTTCAGTTTTTCAGCTGCCAAGTGTGTCATTTATAAAGAAAAAAAAATGTCATTCATCTTTAAATTGTGTGTGTACTTGGAACTGTTTAATAATATACAGTATACACTATCATTGCATGCAAAGATAGAAATGGGATCTATGCTCGGGCTAAACCAGCTCATGCCAGAGCAGCACATGATGTTTAACCAATACAACAGTTTTCTGTCCTCGTGTTCAGGTTTATTATCATTTGAGCCACTCTGTGTAACAGTGCTCTGTGAAACTGTGTGTTTACTGAGAAATCTCCTTTATTGTTTCTATTTTCTGTTTTGACATCATTTCACAGTTTATGTAGCATTTCACCCTCAGTTTATTTTCTTTGGTGGGATGTTGCGATTGTGTTCCCTTTCAACGGCTGCCAAGTGGAGAAAGAAATTAAAGCAGATTTGATGGCTCATGAGCAATTGCCAGTGCTTATCAAAGCGGGAAGATGGAGAGATGGATGGATAGATAGTTGCGTGAGATGGATGACTTGATGGTTTGATGGGATGGACGTGTGCGTGGGCGGAGATGATCATTGGGCATGCTCCTCTGTGTATGTTGCAGCAGGGGCGGAGGCACAGACGTATGGGTGCTCATGTATGTGTGTGGGTGTAAGTGTGTCTCTGTGTGTTGCAGAGGTCTTGTCAGTGAACAGGAATGATTAATGGGCTTCTGCCACATGAAGGAGCCACAGACTAAACCCCACAGCCTTAACTGGAGCATAGCATACCTCACCTCTTCCTCCTTCTTTCCTCCTCCTTCTTTCCTCCTTCTCCTTTTCTTGTCCCTCCTACTCGCCATGGACTTGTTTTCACACCTGCTTGCAGCTCTCAAAGCTAAGGAAGTGGGTTTTTTTTTTTCCCTGCAAGCTGTGCATCTGCAGCGTGGTAAAACTGGGCGGCACCACGGAGAATCGACCCATAATGGGAGTGGAAGAAAAGGAAGCCTGGATGTGCAGCGGAGCAAAGTGTTCAAATGTTTGTTTGACACGACAAATAAAAATGTGAGCTAATCGATGATTGATGAGCTCTTTATTCCCAAAACGCTGACTGTCACTCTGTCACTATTGCATGTTTTTGGGAGGAGTTTGGAGGAGAATAAGGGATGTTCAAGGGTTTTAATGTGGCCTTCCTCTCCTGACTCGATTAGCTCAGAGCTCCAGGTGTCCCACAGTTGAAGGGCCTTTGGGGTCAGTGTTTTGGATGACTGCGGATGTACCGGGGCTGCGGGGCCATTTGGTTTCAGTCACTCTAGCTGGTCAGCGGCAGTGTGTGGCAGGTGCCACGTATGCCAGAGGAGGGGACGATGGCGACGGGTGGCCTGAGTCACTTCTGGGCAGACGCGCTGGCACTGTAAGCTGAAAATGTGCGCGTCTGAAAGTGAGTGTGTGCATCCCGGAAACATGTGATTGATGAACATTTGGTTGAACGTAGACAGGCATGGCAGATGTGACAGATTAACACTGTAGACCCCTTTCTCTCAGTATTATGTGCACACACACACACACACACACACACACACACACACACAATGTGGAAAGTCATGCCAGAGGGACACCTGTCTTTTCTGTTTCTCCAAGGCAGCTCTGATGATGTGTCAGCTGCTGGTATTAATTTATGTACAGTCTAATCAGGAAGCAGTGAGACAGCAGTTCATGTTCACCCCGGGCTTGGGCCGGATGAGGGCCAACAGACTGAATCGTCATATGGACCCTGTGAACCAGGATTCATTAGCCAGATGTTAACCAACGTGGAGCAAAATCACAATTGCTCTAATCCTAACTGTACTTGAAGGGTATTGTCTCTTTTCATTCAAATGTTTGTTAGGTGAAATGTATTATTAGGTGTTTTTACCTTGCACAAGAACTCTGTTTAACAAACTACCCATCCTTAATCTGCCTTTTGCCTATTATGCATATTATTTATTTTACACTTTATTATTGTTATTGAAGTACACTAATTGCCGTGATTGTCTTTGAGATAGACTATTTATGGACATCAATCTTAAAGCATAATATGTTAGATGTTTGTCTTCATCATCTTTACTTGATCCTTGATTTGATCACTTTATTGGTTACTTTATTCATTTAATTTCACTACCATGTTCCTTGCTTCTAGCCTACTTTGTAATTCTATAAATGGTACACACATGATTGTCTTAAAGCGATGAGCTAAAAGCATTGGGAACCTCATTTCCAGGAAGCTCAACACAAGAAAAACCTGGCAACCTCAGATGTGGACTGACAGCTCATTTCAATAATCTGAATGTGCTGCCCAGAAACACCCAAACAGCATTGGTCTGAGTGCAAATGACTTTGCCTACCGATCTTTTGCCTCAACTTTTGAACTTAAGTGGCTCTGCCACTCTCTGCATATGTTTCTATAACTGCATGCGTCCTCCCAGTTCAGAGTGTTGAGGCCCGGCTTTGTGAGCAGAGCAGATAAGGACGCACAGAATGGGAAAGGACTTCAGCTCCTTGCACGCATGAAAACGTTTTGCCTCCTTCATATCCACTTAGCAAAGTTTCTCTATTAAATCGGCTTCTGCATAACTGCTGTTATTGGTTGGTAGTGTGGAAGTCAGTCTGTGCAAATGTTGTCCAGCAGGACAAATGAAAGTCGACAGAGGCAGATCCTCTCCCCTCTCAGCCTATAATAAATGGAGAGGGATTTAAATTTCAGAGACGAAACTCAAAGGAAAATTAAGATGGATGATATAGGGAAAGAGCACTTTTAGTGTCATTCATATAATTTTACATGTTATGATTTTTGTATTGAAATTACTCTGATTCAAGTTCAGCACACTTTAAAGAGTTACTTGGAACTAGACAGTTTGTTCTGGCAATTTTCATTTCATAGCCGTATTCAATTGCAACCTAGTACTAATGATTATGTACATGATGTCACAGTAAAATTTCACACACAATGTAACCCGAGCAGGCCCAAAGGTCACAAACACAACACATGCGCTCTTCCTTGGATACTGTGTCTATCTCTACTCCACACTCACACTTATAGAAAATGAGCTCATGGGTTATAGCTCTGCTGGCACACTGTACATGCCATTCTTATCCTCTGATGGAGTGAGCTTTTTTTTTTTTGAGGGCGGGTGGGCTCATAATCACCGTGCTCCTCTGCCCGCTTGTTATCCTCTCCCACCGCCACCACTGACAAGCACAATCCCACCTGGGCCCTGCCAATCTAGAAGCATTAGAGAGAAAGAGGGAGCAGTTTGGGCAAAAATGTCCTGACAGGAAAAGGGTAAACAGGATGGGGAGAGAAATAAAGACTGGCCAGGAACATTTGAGGTAATGGGTAGTGAGAGAGAGGAAAAGGGATGAGAATATCTAATTTGGAGATACAAGCGTCATATGGCTATTCCTGGGTAGTGACAGTGAACGGTGCTGGTCGCCTGCAGGCTGGGCTTCTCTTATCTGCAGTGCAGTGTACTCTCCAGTGATAATGGCCTCTCATTACAGATCTGCAACCCTGGGGAGACTTTGGATAAGTTACAGGCTCTAGTAACCACTTCACAGGAAGTGAGCCCTCATCACACAGTGGGAAAGTGGGCGATGAGGGTGCCATCGGTACGCACATATTTGCTTGCTTACGCGCACATACTCATAATTGGATTTGAACGCACATTTGGCAGCTCAAACAGGAACAAACACTCCAACAGGACAAATATTAACACAGACACAAAAACACCCACACCAACGCATGCAGTTTTATTGGACGCCTGAGTGTCTGGTGCAGAGAGGCCAGGAACAGCTGTGTGTCCAGTCCAGCTTGCGTCTTCTCCATGTATCAGCAGAGAGACAGACAGTGCCCCCTGCTTAGCCCCATAATCTGGCGTAATGCCTTTACTGTAATTTGAGCTTGCATGTACAGTGATGGACACACAGCCAATTCCCATCCAGTCTCATCCTCTGCTCCTCCCCAGCTGGCAAGAGCCTCCACCTTACTGATAGTTAACACATTTCATTCATGCCAAATGCCATGATACCTCCCACTGACGAACGTATCTGCAATGTGACTGAACTTTTGCACCGCCCGCTGACGATGACTAAAGGCACCTGTTGTCATATCCATAAGATTGGCATGGGTATAACAGACGCACGCACAGACAGTTCACTCATAAAAAGTAATCCTTTTCAGTTCAGAAAAATGGTCCTGGTCAGTAGTTATCAATTTCAGAAATGTCAGCCCGATGCCCAGTGTTTTGTGAGGCAGAAACCCACCTCTCCCACGCAGCAAACATCAGCCTGAGCAAAGGAAATATTCAAGCATAACACCATAAATCCATAATGCACACATCCCGTACTCCTGTTCACCTAATGTACATTCATGCAATCATAACGTAGCATGGTTTTTATCCGATTTACCTCAGCCAACAGTATATGCACGCACAGATACTGCTATAACTAGCTAGCAGAAATAAGAGCTGCCCCCTCCTTATTTCAAAACAGGTTCTTCTTGTCTTTCTGACAGGCCTCCCTCCCCACCGCCAAGCTGTCCCACTGAGATAAGCTGGCTGGCATTTCCATCACTCCGGCCATACTGATTGGACCATTATCATAAGAAAGAGGCTGAGAATCCAGGAGGCCTTCCCCCTGGACGCTGATTCATGTTAAAAATTGGGATTAGCAATCTCACCCCTCGAAATCCCCTCAAACAAGGCAGAGCTGAGCAGGCAAATGAAGCAAACATTCAAGAGATAACGAAGAAGACTCTCATGGCTCAGTAGATTGACAGATGGACGGACGGATGGACGGATGGTTGGTGGGATGGATGGAGTGTGAATTCTTAGTCAGAAAACCTCAGAGAAAAGAATAGTAAAACTTTCAAACATCCCTTCAAAAATGCACTCCAGCCATGATTTGAGAAGATGAATTTAAACTGTTCTCAGCTGTGTGTAACAATCAGATAATTTCTGTGCCAAATCAAATTTTAGGATTAGAGTATTTCCTTTGAAAACAAAAATATAATGCAGTTCACAAACTGAAGAAAAAAACATTTCCACCCTACTTCAGTTTTCCAGAAGTCCCAAATTCAAGCTTTTGTGGTTTCAGCAAACATTTCAGAACCTTTTTGAAAAATCTCTTGGGACCTACAGTGGTTACTGGCTTCATGTGGCTCATTTTCTCACTCCAGAATGAATAACTGCATTCTGTGATTTTAGGACTCTGGCAACTGTCAAGGAGGCACTTGAGATCACCTGTGTTTTAATTCTCATTACCGTCATTCCTTGTTTTTTAATGTTTTTAAATGGGAAATAAGAAAATATAATGCTACTGTAGCAAGGCATTGGATCTTTTTAAAGTTATAGTTCTTAACATTTTAATGTATCCAACCCAATTTGTCATACTATTTATGGCTGACATTTTTGCAGTAGTGGTCATTCAATATATATGTGTGTGTGTATGTATATGTACAGTGTGTATATATATATATATTCAAGTCAATGTTTTAAATTCCACCACCCGCCTCACGGCACGTCCCAGAAATGTGCCGCGGGGCGTTCAAACAGCCGGGCAGAAAGTGAAACAGCGAGACTTAGAGTAAAAGGTAGACACTACTAGCTTAATAAACACGTGGTTTGTTCTGTAAAGTACAAAGTAGAGACAATAAAATCTGCAAGTCGGGCAGGCAAGACGCTCCGCTTCTGAGACTGTCCCGGTGTGGTGTGGCGCGTGACAGATGCCCAGTGGAAAATCCGGGTGACACAGTAGCTGCACAAGTTTGCTGCCCCTAGTGGTCGATACATGTGTCATTTCAAACAAACTTTTAGCAACTTTATAGCCACAGTTTATAACCACCAACTATAAAGGGCCTACGCTGGATGGGTGAATAGAAAATGGAAAAGTGAACAAGGGAGGCAAAGTGGTGCGTGAGGAAGTGGTGATGTGTGGACGAGTCACGACTTTCTTCAGCCCCAACTCTCTTTTTTCCCAAACTCATCATAAAGCTTTCGAGACCTTTTGTGCTGCCTTCCTGCCATGTCCCACTCCAGTAAAACTGCAGCGTTGACAGTTCCAAAGTGAGACAAACCTTATCTACCGATTACAGAATAGAACAACTGCTGGGCTGCAAGTCACGGACCAAGGCCATGTTTGCACCGTTAGTCTTTCCATTTTTATTCTCAGAATTATCGAAAATCAGTGTAGCATAGTCCCATGGTTTTAAATTTGGTACAATCAAGGTGCTGAGAGAAGACTATATCACATCTCTTTAAAAAAGCAGGTGTCACGACAACTTTCAGCTTTCAAGTTGTCTCGGTTTAGTTTTTGCTTGGTGATCGCTGTCTCTGAATCTCTGTTTGAAAAAAACACAGAGGGCAAAGTGTGGAAAGGCGAGAAGAGTAGGGTGTAGCGACTTAACTTCATAGGAAAGAATAGCTTGCACGATAAACGTCCTTTTGATCTACTGTGGATATATCTCCTCTTGTGAGATGTACGCTCTATATCAGTATGTTTCCACTATTGAAGAATAAGTAGGTTGTTCTGAAATGCAAATGAGATAAATCCTAGCAAATGTCAGTAACATTCTCTTCTAAAGAAATGGAGCAATGGGTTTAAGGATAACAAGTACTCACCTCCCCTTCCATGCCGACATGAAAAAATATCTGTGATATCAAATGCACGGCCCTCTTCAGGTAGTTAAATGATAGATTATTCAAATTCCAGCCCATAACTCACACACAAGAGGTTAGAAATCGGAGAACATTGTAATTACACTCTCACCGGGGGAGCTTTGGCTCATCAGCACCCACAGCTAGGAGGTTCAAAGTGAAACGATCGTGAGACCAGGTTAATAAAAGGACAAACGCTGTGAGTTTCATATATCTAAATGACATTATGTCGCCCTCGGGGTATGCAAAGTTATTTGGAGAAAGTTTAAAGAAATGTTCCACCGCAGCATTATAACTTTTGTATTAATTACTCAACCTCATAACATGTAATACTGGATGAAAACACATCCCCAATTGTAAGCCATCAGGGAGAACAAGATATTCTAAAAGTAGCCAGTGTTGGCTCCAGTAAAAGAGACTGGGGACTCAAAATTATATCATAATGTCATAAAAAGAATTCAAAATACGGGTTCCTACCCAAATACATGTATTTTTGCAAAACAATACAACATAAGAAACTCAAATTTATTTTATACTCAATATCAACATTAGTTTGAATATAAAAGTGAGCATCAGGTGGATGGTATGACTTTCTGATATTGTTCAGCTGTTAGCTGGTTTCTCTTTCTGGATGGATGAAAGGTGAAATCGGTGATGGATTGTGTACAAATACAGAGGTGCCATCACCAGTGTGTCCCGTTTGCTTGCATATAGCACACATATAAATAACAGCATATTTAAATGCATTTCTGCTGTATATTGTAGCTAGTTAGTTGGAATGTAGTCTGGCTTTGCCAGACCCTTCTCCAAAGCGCGCTGGAGGAGAGTCTGGCTACTCCAGATAGCATTCGGGGATGGCAGGAAAACGTGCTCTGGTTTATTGGCATTTCTTTAAACCAATCACAATTGTCTTGGGCGGTGCACCGGAGAAAAGCTTTGGTGCGGCTGCAAAATAGGCTCGGAGGGAACCTGTTTTGGTGGAACAAGTGTACGTTTAAAAGTTGTTTTAGTCGTGCAACAGAAAACTCCGATTGGACAGATAGTCTAGCTAGCTGTCTGGATTTACCCTGCAGAGATCTGAGAAGGTTGACCATAGTCTTCATAAATCGACCGGAGTTTAAAATGCCAACACAAAGGAAGCCCAAGGCAACGGATATCCGGCCTAAATGAGTGAAATCCGGCGGTTGTTCCGGCGGCAACGGAGCAATCCCGGAAGTGGAACGTCAAGGATATAGACTAGGGGAATGTACCCTGATTTTTCAAGTAAAAGCTGAGCCTCAACTGAGTCTCTGGGTTGTGTTTCAAGTTAGACCGCAGAAGACTGCAAATCCCAGTAAACCCAATCACAAATTGGTTTGTCCTGAAAGGTAGAAAACCCAAAGTCAATGTAAACAACACCGGTTTCAAAACTGCATCATGAGGTAGGAAATGCATTCAACAGTTTGTTAGACCTTGTTGGACACATACAGTGTGTTTTGATAAGAAATGCTAAATGTGAACACAGGAAATTATTTGATTTGATATTTTCATTATGCATCAGCAAAACGCTAAAATACATCAGGGCTCATATATACAATATTAATTTTTGCCACTGCTGAGAAAATCCTGTTAATATACAGAATAATATAATTAATTACATCAACAAATGCAATGACTTGCAGCGTGGCGGTAATTAAAGCCAGAGCAGCAACATGTGATTAACATTCAGTGGAGGAAAATGACTCTGATTATTCCCAACGATGTTGAGTTTATTAAAAACCATGTAATCCAAAGGGGACATCAATATGGGGTGATATTGCAAATGCAAATAAAAGAAGGGAATGTGCTCAATTATAACTGAACACATAAAAAAAATATTGTAAGTAAAGCTTAACCTTGGTGTACAAACATTCCTTTAGACAGTTACCTTTTACAGATTGCTTCATCATAGCAATAAATAAAGAATAATGATGTGACTTATGTAATACATTCTTATGCAGTAAATAAAGTTCATACATGTGTTTCTGTCTTACAGTCTACCCATACTAGCGTCTTCTTTAAATCAATCCATATGAGTGTACAGTAGTTGTGGCCATAGCATACAACATCTGTTCTGTATTGGCGATTTATCATTTGATTAACTAGAACAAGGCACCCCAACATATGGCCAAGCTGCCTTTCAGTACACTGGCACACCTAAAAACACATTTAACCAAAACGGGTAATAAGTAACACTTAGTTTTATTTTTTCAAATTGTTCCTCAGTCAGCATGAAAGTTAAATCATGTTGCACTCCACTTTTCAAGGGATGCAGCTCCCTTGAGTGAGAAGAAAAGGGCTTTCACCTGATCCATATTGATGTGTAACGGTTCACGGACAAAGCTTATCTTTTAATGTTTGCCTTTCCCTCCTTTTGCAATCACATTAAGAAGCTCTACAAGCCTCTGCATGGTCTTTGCATTACAGTCGCATGTAAGAAAGTATCAAGTGTGCAAGGATTAGAGTTAAGTGAAGGCTAAACCCATACCTGAATCACATTAAACGTGTCAAAGCAGCTGGGATCACATGGTGTGCCTTGCAGAGTCATAAGCTTGTTCAAAGAACAGGTGGAATATGTTTCAGTGTAGTTAAAACAACGCAGACATATTCCACACAGGTGGATCGTGACTGGTGATTGGCGGTGGGTTTAGACATATTAAGGAAAGTGCATATCAAATTTAGTAAAAAAAAAAAAAAAAATACATTAACTAGCTTGTAAATATTGTGGAAGATCAGAGCATTTCAAAAACATTTAAGGGGATTCAATACTGAATTACAATAGAATAAAATGCTTTTAAACTGCTAACACTGTATGTGAAAAACGTTAAATGTGAAAATAGCAAACAAAGGTTTCAAGATATTGGTAGATACCATGATCTTAGAGCAATACCCGTAACATTAGTCAGTGTTGGTTTCGTCTGTCCTATACTTATGTCCACCCTTAGGGCTTTGAGATCCGACACACATCTATTGATCCTCCTCCATCTCGGCTTGTGCTTAATCAAAGCTTTGCCGCTGATGTGTGCAAGAGCGTCCAATCACTTTTATGATCTCCCAGTTTTTCCATTGTGTATTCACTCCTGCCCCACTTGGTGAAAGCCTGGTCCTCCCACTTTCTTTCTGAATGGCGCCATCACCACCTGGTCTCCATTCACTTATTGATTGCCACAGGCTATGGTGATCATCTGGGTCCGGCTTGGTATTTAGCATTTATTATGCCCCTGCGCTTCAAAAAAGGCCTCCGTAAAACACCGTCAGTCTTCTTTACGCCCCCCAAATATCTGCATGATCCTCCATCAGTATTCACAGGAGATCAAGTTAACCCACCAGAGAAAAGGCCAAGCTGCACACAAGGTTTCTCTACAGGGACTTCTTTCTTTATCATTATGATTATGTGTCAACACTGTGCCCCTTGCCCTCTCTACTTTTGGGACCAGCCCATTTAGGTGTACCATAGTTATTCCTGCCTTCTCTCTTGACAGTTTGCATATCCAAAGTTGCCAATCAAGCCTATGGAACTCTCTGTGGCCCTCATTTTATTCCCATCCGCCAGAATCCATCACTCATGACACAATGGGACAAAAGGGGGCTGTACCGCTGGAGGGTAGTTGGTCTGTTGGGGAGGGTGGTGTATTAGGTGTGTGGGGCAGGGTGTTACGGTGAAACTACCCCATTCTCTGGTTTCCAGAGCCAGGCAGAAGGGTTAGTGACGGGTTGAATGGTTTTCTGCCCCTTCTTCTGAGCTTGTGTTATAGCTGGAGATAGGGCTTCCATTGTTGCCTTGTGTCAAAGTGCACTGGGACAATGTGGACCTCAAAGTTCAGGGCTTACCTCTCAAGGCTCGAAAGGAACCTATCAGTTTTTCATGTGCAATGGGGTGTGCTGGCACTTCAGGTCTGCTCAATGCTCCCTTTGATTCTGCTTTGGGTCACAGGGACAAAGGAAGAGAAAGTGAGTGTTCGTGTGGGAGGAGATGGGGATTAGGACAGACATCAATCTTTAACCTGTGCACTGTGTACACCAAACACAGCTGAACTCTGCCAGTGGATCACACCGCTTTGTCCGCCTCCAGTACCACAGTGGGTTAACACATTTCAGCTCATTAGCGTTGTCCCATTGCAGTCTACTAGTCAGGTTCCTTCAAAGACTGACCCAAAAAATGCTTAAACATGAAGCTGTTTTGAAGGGATCATGAATAAGATTTGTCCTGAAGTGTTTTACCAAGATTTGAATTATTGTTTTGGTAGCACTAAAACCAATCGTTAATTTCTTCATCAGCAATAATTGGCAATTATTTTCACATCACTTGAATCCAGTTCTTAAACATCTCTGTAAGGCTTTAAAACACTGACTGGTATTGAGGCTGTCAGAAATAACAATCAGTCTGCAGCCTTTGCTGTGCTTAATCAAATCCGCATGGTAATACATTTTACACTGCAAGGCCCATTACTTCTAATTGGGCCCTAATTTGGCAAATATACATCATGAGTGACATGGGGTAGCTGGGGTTGTTAGACATTTTAGGCAAAGGTGAGACTTAATAATTGAGGGTCTTTTGGCTGATGTATTGTTGTCACAAGCACATTTTAAGCTGTTATCTTCTCATCTTGAGCGAAAGCCAACATGTCATCCAAACGGACCCAAATAAATGCCCCTTTGTATGTCATGTACCTACTTGCAGGAGTTTTATTTCCAGTTAATGATCCTCATTTAGTTTTTCCTGCCCCAATCAACCACAGTGTGCTGGCATTCCATGACGTCTACAGCTTTGCCCTTTAATTTCTGATAAGTGCAAATTGTTCGTGCTGATCTATGGCCATGCCAAGCTTTCAGCGTTTTGACAGGTTTTTACAAGCCACAGTGAAGATTGATGGGGCACTAAACCCATTCAAAGACTTTAAGCAAGGTCCCTTAATGTTAGTCTTTCTTTGGGTACAGGTGACAAGCACAAACAATCCATCATCTATCAAACATAACTTTTGTGTACCTTTAAACTTTATGTGGCTTTTACTTTAATGGCAATAAACAAGTAACACTCACTTTCAAGAGTAATTGCTGGTGAAGTGGCAATATTTTTTCGAAACAAAAGTGTATTGTGAGCTGCTGAACAAAGTAAGGGCCTTAGAACCTAATGTGGCTCACAATGTTTGATTTACTGCATATGAAAGCACTTTCCCTCTTTGCTCAAGGAGCACAGAAGAAGGGGGAAAAAAAGTGAAAAATGGTTAGCAAATGGTGTAAGTTGAAGAATTAGTCCATTAGGCCTAATCAATCTGCCATTATCCTCTTTTTACTGGCAATTTAGTGGGCAAAGGGTTATGCAGGCATTGGTGAGAGAGTATACATAATGCTATTGTCTCTTTGCTCCCTCTACCATTCCATCTCTCCTGAAAAGAACCCAGAAGCTTTATTGGAGTCACCCGCAGGTCCAATGTCTCATCCTTTTAATAGCCAAACAGCCCAATTATTTCCCTTCTTACTGATTTGGATGGCCTAATTGGAGGCTCAGGCTTCAGTAGTGGTGCAAGTATAGACTTCAGGACAAGGAAGAGGGAGGAATCTGTTGTGAAGAGAGTTCTTTACAGTGAAAGTTTCCTGTGAATGGGAATTGCTCTTCCCCTCACCCCTGCTTCTCTGCATACCCACTGGTCATCTTCTCCTCATTCCCACTGGCAAAGACAATGTGTTTTTACAACAGCTCATTAATGACAGAATGACTGATTTGATGGTACTTTGAAAGGAAGCTGAGTCTCATTGTTGAGCCACTGTCTCCAGTGGAAAGTTGGTTCATTTTGAGGTGATTGTTGTGGATTAGGGCACTTGAGTTGGGGGATAACCTCTTTCATTCTGCTTACTCACATTAGCATCCAAATATCCACAATGTCCCCAAGCGATTTACTGGATTTCTTAAAAGAAATAAACTGTAATTTGCATTTAACTTGTGGTAACTCCAATACAGCTGTGAGTGTAATCAGCTCTTTTTAAAATCAGAGGATATTACCACATTATTATTTATTTATTTTTAAATGCTAAGCAACTAAAATATAGTTCAGGCTTAATGTTAGAATGTGTCATTCAATCCACAGAAATTAGATGTATCTTGCTAATCAATCAAAAATTGACTTTCACATTCAATGTTTTCTCTTTATTTTGGGACTATTTACATGTGTACAGCTGATGACACTCTCAAGCCTCTATACAGTATCATGCTTCAAGCCTCTATACAGTATCATGCTGCCCTTTAGTTTATTACAGGTGACAGTTTTTGTACAAATCATTGTGTGTGTAATTATTCTAGCCATCACCAACATTTCAAATTAAGACCTATTATCAATCTCTTAAACTCTTCCACGAATGACCCCATTATTCTGCAAGAAATATATCCTACCGCACACTCATACAAAATGTGCTTGTTTCAATAGGTTTTCATGTATTAAATGCTTTTTTTTATTTTAATTGTTTAATTAAGTTTAATCTCAAATTTTCCTTATTTGACATCAGACAGTGGTGCTTTTACACTAAAGTGGGGAAACTACAGATCTAAACAAGGTAAAGTGACCTCTCCATGGTGGTTATCTCGGGGTCAGGACACATGGAAGTGGGACACAGCTGGTGCCCACGGCCAGATGAAGAAGGTGAGGTGATAGGACAGGAACCAAACAGCCCTGCTGTCCACCTGCCGCCTTTAGAACTCACCCTGGTACCAGGGCACTCCTGCTGAGCGCCACCATGGCAACCAAAGACCTCCCCACTGATTGGCCAAGCTGTTAGAAATTAACACATCAGACAGCTTCATAGAGTCATTAGCATATAAAGAGGTGAGCTGAGGGCACTGAGGTGAGATCATTTGGGGCTTCCCCTGCAGGGCCTCTGGTCTTCCATAATGACCACAGAGCACCTTGACTTGGTCCCTGAACACGGACAACAAGGTGTTTTTTTCTGTCAGTCATTTGTCACTACTGCCTGCAGGCTATGGTGGGTCACCAGGGAGGATGGAACAGCGTCTAGGAGGGTATAGAGAGGGCTATTGGGATCAGCTGGGAGACAGTGCCCCGGGGGTAGAGAGAGGGCAAAGAGTGCAACATCAGCAACATCGTCACTTCACTTTCACCCTCATCATCACCCGTTAGTCTTATCTCTCACCTTACCCCTTCTCAACTTCTCATTATTATCCTTAAGCTCATTTCTTCCCTCCACATTTTCCACTTTTACCATCTTCTCCTCCCCATGCTACTGTACATGTGTGGGCCTACAGTGACAGATGCAGAGCGCCCGGCCTCATATAAAACTGCTCTGGCAGGCTTACAGTTTAACCACTGTAACTCAGGGTCCAAAGGTCAAACAGTAGGCAGTCAATGGGCGGCAGAAGGATCAATTCTTATCATCATCGTCTAAATGAGACGGGACATCATTAAAAGCTAGTTTCTGTTAATGAGAAGCACTTCCCAGGGTCCCATTGCATTTACCATTAGCTCAATAGTGAATGAACCAAGAGCTCCTATTGATTCCACACTACAGAAGAACATGAGCAACGTTAACAATTCCTGATCTGGTCTGATTCTCTGTGATTCTGTAGAGGGCTTATCAATAAAAGATGCCTAAGTAGAAAAAATCTAACTCCCTTATTCTGCATGCCTTTTTTTTAAAGAGAAAGTGTTTTTTTTGTCTATTTTATATGGAAAGCTGGAAGAAATACAAAGAAAGACAAGCGGGAAAAAATGTTGTGATCCATGTAAGCCAGAACATATGTGGTGCCAGAGGCAGTTTAAACTATTACCTCTGTCTCATATTGGTTCTGTTTCCTTCCCTGTAAGCAGTGATTTGCTGAAGGCCCAGAGCAGAACAGCCTGGAATACGGCAGTGCCATCGTGGATGTCTGATGACATGCTCCAGGTGTCTGTATGTGTGCATGCTGATTTAAATTTTAAGTTAAACGTATCAGTTTATGTTTATTCATTGTATATTCTCAAGTAAAAAAAATAATAATCTTTTAGCCACTGTGAAAAAGAGGGAGGTTAGGAGATTTTTACTGTAGGAGCATGCAATATCTTGCTATTAAAGATGTTCAATTAATAATTTCTTTTTGCACAGAATTCAATCATTAGTCTCATCCAGCGTCCCAATGGCAATCAGTGCTAAGGCTGTAACTGTATTCCCGTTATGAAAAACATTATATTAAAATAGCCGGACGGAAATTTCTCAACCACGGGCCAACATTTTGCTCAAATAACAATGTGGGTACAACCATCTAGTATGCATGCTTTTTAAGAGTAATTTCCCTGTTTAAGGCAATAGCATTGTCATAACATTAAATCCAAGATAAGAAAAGTCAAGTGTATTTTAAATACTCCTTGTATCTGCTTTCTATTTCTAAATGTAATTTTCCTCCCTGACTTTGAGCAATGACATAATATTTGCTGTCTGGTGCCATCTTTTTGTCTGTCTGGTTCCTATTGCTTTCTTTAATTACAAGGTTGGGAGACGCAGCAGCTATGGAACAATAGCCCTCAGTAACTGCGCCTCCCCTGGTGCAATTAGCTCTGGATACAACATCCCATTGCGTCCTGCAACTTTCACCTGAAACTAACGATTCTGTAATCTGCTATCAATTATCACTCCTTCAACTCTCACATCCCTGCCTGTCCTTCACTATCCCATCCTCCCTCACATTACACTGCCAAACTTCCTCATCACTTGATTTACATACCCCTTGTTTTGCCTTGTTAAAATCCCCTTTTTATCCCTCAATCCATCCCGTCGTAAAGATTTCACTCTGTTTTCACAGTGCCTTGTTTACTTCCCGTAGCAGGATCTTTCATTCTGAGTACTGAGTCCACCCCAGGGCTCCACAGAGAAATCTGTCAAGTGTTTCAAGTTGTCGAAGGCACTGCGGTCCATCTTCACTTCTCTCCTTCTTTTGTCCCGGCGATGTTTACACCCCCCCCCTTTTTTTTTCCTCCTTTTTTTTACGCTGAGCACTACACTCGCTAGCAAAGAAGGTATCATGTTCTCTCAAGGACACTTGTTTTCTATTTGGTGTGGAATGTTTCTCTTGACTCCTCACCCTTCACCAGGAGCTGTTTGCATATCTGAATGCAGAAAGACCCTTTCAACTGGTCCACGTTAGCTGAGAGACAGACAAAGTAGGAGGAGTTTAAGAGAAAGAGGAATGGGTACCACGAGGGAATAGTATCTATTAACATCTAATCATTTCCATTTTCCAAAAGTACTTAATATACCACAATAGTAGATAAAGGGCCTCTCATTTTTAAAGTGCTCAGTGATGAGTGGTTTGTGAGAGTATTTAATATCCCATACTGCTGAACATGCTGTATGATAATCATCAACAGTTTAAATAAGTTCTCCAAAACATATGTCTTCTCGGCTAATCACTTTGTGCCCTATTCTTCACTCTTATTTATTTCCTCTCAAATCACCCCTCTTTCATTCATCTTTCATTCCTCCATTCTTGCAGTCCCCTTCATCACCCCTTCTTGCAGTGACCTCTCAAAGTGAAGGAGGAAGTTTCCAGATGGTTTAGCACTTGTCAGGGTGACTTGGGTGACCCCAGATGCTATCCAGATGCAGGTCAGCAGCGGGGTGCAGGACGTTGTCCAAGTGACTTACAGCTTGCTGTAAAAAGCCACTACGGACGGAAAGGAGAGAGGGTAAACTCTAAACTCCAACTCGCAGAATGAGCCAAATAGGCATGAAACGCCTTGAAGATTGAGTTCCTTATTACTGTGTTTAGTTCTGCTCTAATGTTGTGGCAGCTTGTTTTTGAGATAGTTGACACATTACTCTAAGGGGTTGTCACCAGAGGTTCTGTTCTGGATCAGTGAAAAGGATTAAGCGGCAAGTTAAGGTTTCCAAATGTTGCTGAATTATTGCCCCCTGCCAGTAAAGGAAAACATTGCTGCAAATACCCTCATGTTAACACCTCCAGTGTGTTTTAGCTTTGGTGGCACCTTTGCTGTGTTGTGCACTCTTGCCAAATATTGTGGACCATTATTTTTTTTTATTGCAGATTGAATAAGCTTTTTGCAAAGCACTACAGAGGAGCTCAAAGTCACTTCCATGTATGATTAAGATACTTAAAGCAGAATGTAATCAGTTTTTGTTTGGCCATTTATCTAATATGACTGCTGAATCTCCCAGTGAAGCACAATTAGCTCTAGTGAAGTGATCAAATGATGCATAAAAGGACTGATGCCCAGGGAACAAGTGCAGAAGAAATCGGCATCAGTGCGCAATCTACTTTGCTTTTCAAACACCTCATGTGCTTATGTTTTTCTTTTCTAATTAACCAGGGTTGTTTCACTGGTCCCAGAGTGCCTAGTGACTGGACTAATAGAAATAAAGGCCCTCTAATGGACTGAGGGCAGACTATATTATTTTGCCCTTCAAACTCGCCCCAGGAACACCCCTCAACCAAGCGGCGGCCCATTCTTTAAACAACAGCCATAAAAGCCAATGAACCGTAGGAATATGTTTGCCATATGGCCTTTGATTGTTGGGGAGAAATAGAAGGAGAAAGCAAGAAGGCATAAAGGGGCTGAGTGGTGTGTCTGTGTGTGTGTTGAGGGGGGAAGGGGGGGGTGTCCTCAAAATTCCTACTGCTGCATGGGGCTACGGCAAAGCCTGTGTGAGTGGCGACAGTGTGAACATTATCCAGACGTGTGTGTGTGTGTGTGTGTGTGTGTGTTTTGTGTGTGAGATTTACTGCACTGAACTGCAAGTGCAACAGTGTTTTTAGGGATGAAGGACGAGGGGTTTTAAGCAGGCTCTAAGGGTCAGGCCAACAGGGGGCTACACAAACCAACAGTCCTGTGCAGAACCATTCAGACTTTGCACACACACATATATCTGACTGTGGCCCATCAACATGTCTTTTTGATAAATGATCCACTGTAAAATGAAACATGTGCAGCTCATATCTTTAAACTTCAACAGAGACCTGTGTGTTTGTGCATGCTTGTGTGTGTGTGTCAATGTGTATTTTACCGCTCAATTTAACCTATTGATACATAACATTATTTGTTACATAACCCCTTTTAGGGGAAGCTTTGTCCTGTGGTTGTCGCATGCTGTACAGATTGTAAAGCCCCTTGAGGCAAATTTGTAATTGGTGATATTGGGCTTTATAAATGAAATTGACATGACATTACTTTGATTAAACCTATACTCTATTATGCTGCGTGGTTGGTCTGGAGGGGATTAAATGTTATCTGACAAAGCCACCAATGTGAATTTAGAATTTTACAATGCAGATTTGTGTTGCCATTTACCACCTAAATAATTGTTTGTTGCAGCTCTAGTGTTTATTGGGATTTTTAAAGAAAACATGAAAATGAAATTAATATCACCAAAATAAGGGTGAAAATCACATTTATGATATCAATAACAATATTACAAAATTTTTAAAGCGAGGTAGATATTTATTTATTTATTTATTTACTCAAATGGTGCTTTTTTATGGTCAGAACATTTGCATTTTCTCACTGCTTTCCGAGTTGTAAGAGAAGAATAAATCACTGTAAACTGTGGTGAATATTACCTTTTGCTGCAGCAGGAAACATGGGACTTTTTTGATGGGGGTAGTATATAAAATCATAAAATGCTGTGGGGGTGGATGAGCAGAATTAATGTTAGATTGGACTTCATAGTATTGCATACAGTACACTATATGTTTTCTCTTTGTTCTGTTTCCCATGCATAATGCAGTATGGCCTTCACGGTGGATATTCATGCCGCTGTGTCCTGTCTTATCTCCCCTCAGCCCTGCTCCTTTGTCCTGGGATTCCACAGCTTTCCCAGCTACATGGCCACTTACCAGCCCGACAGTCCCCTTGCTATCAGCCCCGGCCTGCTATCTTCTGATGGGCCATGGCTGACACTCCATTGAGAGAAGATTACAGCATTCATCTTTGTTCTACTAATCACCCCGTCTCTATTCCATGTACATAAATGGTGATTTCAGGACATTCAAAAGTAGCTGACTAATTAGGTTTACTAATCACACTTTCATTAGCCTTTAGGTCTGAACCTCTATGTTTCTAAGGACAGGAAGATTTTTTTTTTTTTTCTTTTAGAGCCTTTTTTTAGCTGCAGCTCAATTACTAAAAATGAGAGTGATATCATAATTAGGAGTTGCAAATGCGGCTTTCAGAGCTGTAAATAAATCATTTGGGTATTCATCTCAGGTTGTCCTTTGAGAGTTCTAGGACATGCTTTGTTTGGGCTGCTGATACAGTTTTGGCTTGGAGCTCTAACACACATTGTCCAGATAGTGGCAGCAAAACTCATTCTTGGCACTGAAACAAATGTATCAAAAACAGGATACATCATGTTATTGTGTACACTTCATTGAATTTTATTTTCCAAGTTTTTTTTTCTCTTAGATTATTATATTTAGTTTTATTCGAGCGGCTGCTGCGATACTCATAAGTGCATGATGAGGCGCTACACTATCTGTAGTGTGTCCAAGCTCACAGGGTTTGAAGGCGGCGAGCAATTAGCTGAACTTTGCAGATGTGCGTGGCATTGTGCTGGTCCATTCTGTTGAGACACTAGGGGTGTTGAAATTAATCATAACATCGCAATGCAGACCTAGACGATTCTGCATCGATGCAATGACGGACCATAATCGATTATTGCCTACTGATGTTGCTTGTTGATTTTCCGGTCGCTGCTTCTTTTTGTACACTTCATTCAGGAAGTGTCTTTTTTTAAGAGCAGATACAATAAAAAGGGGAGTTCATATCTGACTGCTTGAATTTGTTGATGAAAACCATGTGTCGTAATGTATAATAATATTGAGGAGGTGATGCATCGTGATGTACCGGGATATCAAATCGATTTGAATCGTTGACCGGATAATCGTAATCGAATCGTGAGACCAGTGAAGATTCACACCCCTATGAGACGCACACTGAGAGGAATTTGATCTTCTAATTCTTTGTCATCCCAGAACTGTCCCAGTAGTTTTATCTCTGGCTCATATAGCTGTCTGCTCCTGCTCCATCTGGCTGATTTAGAGCCTGTTGCCCTCAATAATGGGCAGAGAACTTGCTGCGTTCAGATGTTGAATCCAATGTTGTGGTTGCTTAGCGTAATTACCCATATCTCTCAATCTTTGCTGCATGCAAGTGTGTACATACACGTGTATACAAACGCTTAGAGAGTGGAATGGAATAGACAGATCATAAAAAAAGTATCTCCATAACCCTCAATGAATGGCTCTCTCAAAGTTTAAAATGCAGCACAGCTCCAAATAACTTGGCTGCTGTGTAGTCCATTCCCATAGGAGGCCCTGTTATTGCCTTGGGAATTTATGAGGCTTCATCAACACCATTCATAAAGCTTTTATTGCCGTCCATCCGAACAGTATGAAGCTTTACTGGACCACATGAGAGCCATCTGTGTGTGTATGTATCTGTCTGTCTTGTCTGCAGAGATTAAAAGCAGCCTTGTTCACTCTACTTAATGCTTGGCCTGAAACTTTGTCTACTTCAGTTTGTAGTTTTGCAACCATTTCTGCGTGCCTTTGTGTATGGTGTGTGAGTATTACATGCTATACTTACAATGACAGGTTGCCTTTGTTATAATTTGCTCGATATAGAGCTGAAAGATTCCTAATGCGCCCCTTTGAGAGCGTGTTTTCCTTTTTTAAATGGAAAATCCAGTGCAGGCACATGCTTTGACTATCTTGTAGGGCATGTGGCCATCATGCTGGTCACGCATGATGATTTATGCAACAACACATATGATCCTTATTGGGTGGCTCCACGCTGCATATCTTCTGCTGTCAAAGGCTGTTGAGCTTAGAAATCGTTGATCTTTTAAGAAAACCTCCCAATTAAAATATGTGCGTGGCTCGTCCATATCTGTGTTACAAGTGCCACTTCAGATTCATGAGGCAGAAAGGAAGCCTTTTTGTTGGCTATCATATATTCACTGATGTTCCCCAGCTGCTGAAGGTGCACTCACTGATGTTTTAATACAATCCAACCGTATTCAAAGACTCAGAGGCACACTTCCACACCACTGCCTGCACTCAATCTACCACAAAGCTCCTGTCCATCTGATTGTGCCACGTTCAGCGCATTGCTTCATCGTCTCTGCTCTTTCATTGCCGATAAAATGATTAGGCCCTCAGTGCGAGTGCATGTTGGCGGAAGGGATTTTGATGTATGGCAGAAGCTGAAGTTGATTTAGTCCCAGACTACATAAGCTGCCAATCTTTGCTTTATTTCCTGAGCATGATGGACACACACAGGGTCAGGGGTCATGTGTGTGTGGTGCTGACTTTGGCCTGGTGTTGACCTTGGTAATGGGTTGGTACGGTGGGTATTAGCAAGTGTGGTGTCTGTAGGTTCAATAAGGTCCTTCTTTTCCACATGACAAATGAATAGCTGTGTCATTGGTGAAAAAGAAGGGAAAAAAACACACTGTTTCCACTTTGACCCCTTCGAATGCCGCTCTGGGAAAGTTAGGGCCTGAAACTGCTCTTGGGGTTACGCTCGGCCCCCGGCGGCCAGGGATCATGTTCCTAAATGACCTCCAGACATCCTCAGGGATTTATGGACCCACTCGGCTAGAAGTACAGGGTCAGCTTTGATGGGGTATAGGCAAGTATTGTGTAGTGGTGGAAGCGAGAGTGGGACTGAATGTGTGGTAATGCCTGCACATGTGATGCATGTGAACGCATGCTTGCGTGTGAACATGCTAGTGTGTTTATGCCTGTGCTTAAGTGTAAGAGGTCAGAACTCTGTGCGATCTGACCAGCTAATCTAAATCTAATCTTAGCCAGCTGCACGTCCCTTCATCCCCATCTCCCTCTCTCTTCTCCGGCTGAGGGAGAAAATTATTAAGGCTACAAATTATCAAGACCCAGAGGTTCTTCCACTGGTGGTGATGGCAAGCAGATGGCAGCAGGACTAGGAGAGACCTAGCCCTCCTCCCCAACCCCAACCCCTCACATAAAGCACCATTTGCATTTCATGAGCCTTAATTGCGTCTGTTGCCCTCCTCCCCACCGGCTCTGCAAATTTTGTGCCTGTCACTGTGCACCCCTGCACCCTTGGAGGAGCTGTGATAGATTAAGGTGGACCTTCTGTTTGCACCCCCCTCAATGTGTTCCAGAAATTAGAAAATATTATCTCCCAGTAGGCTTGAAGTTAAAAAAAAAAAAAAAAAAAAAAAAAAAAAAAAAGAGGGCTGCAGGAGGTGATTGTGACATTGGGTGTGGAAGGACAAAAAATTTGATTGTTTTTAAAAGCTTGTCCTTGACCCAATTATGGCAAAACAATGATGTGCGGAGCCCCCAGACATCTATTAAGCACGAAAGTAATTATGCGTATCCGTCAATTCTTGATAGATACAATGCACTGATTTTGTGCTTTATTCTTTTTTAGTCATTCTTTTGCTATTTCCACACACTTATACAGTACGTACCAATGGCTACTTAAATGGTGTGCTACTTGAGAAAAGTGTTTAAGAGTTTATGATGCTCATTTAACTGCCAGAAACCAGGTGGTGGTTAAGTCAAAATCGCAAGCTATGACAGAATATGTGTTTGTCATCATCACTATTGTTAATGTGACAGGGACTGGACTTTCCAGACTGGTGTTGGTTCACGATGACGTGATGAATATGTCTGGTGTCTGTCTGCTTTGTCCTGCCACATGTTTGTGGTCACTGTGTTTGTGTGCGTGCAGATGCATATATATGGCAGAGGTGTCCAGATTTGAAAGAACAGGCGTACAGATTAGAGAGACAGGAGTACATTTTGGGGTCATCCATAGTCAGTTACCCCGATCAAACAGAGAACCCTGCTCACATGCATTGCACTTGTTTTTCTCAATTTTCTATATTTATTTCACTAATATTAGGTAAAGGTTCTGAATACAGCAGTTGTAAAAATGGTTGAGGTGTACCCCATTTAAGCAGTCAAAGTAAGCAACATTTCGGTAAATAAACTCGATACAGATAGGTGACAAATTAAAGGAAAATCCTGAATAAATGAGAAAAATATCAAATCCAGATACTTCCATACAGGGCATGAAGGGTCACTGGTTGGTTTGAGAAGTATGAAAATGATGTGACTTATCCCAGATCTTAACCCAAGTGAACCTATGGGATATTTTGTGTTTTGACAGTGCTCTCCTCGACCATCATCAAAACATCAAATGAGGGAATATGTTTTGGAATAATGATGGCCATCCTTCCTGTTACAGAAACTCGTAGAATACAGTATTTGATGAATAGCACTGAGGCTGTGGAGGCTCATGGTGTCCCTAAAACACTATGTTGTTTTTTCTTTTACTTTGTCACCTATCTTTATTTTATTCATTGTCAACTCACGTGAACTAAACTGACCCCCTGGTGCTCCACGGGAGCTGCTCATTGGCTAGCAGGTGAATATGTAAGCTATCTTCCAGATCTAAATGTTTTTAATCGTTTGTAAGTGAAGGAAAGCATTGCTGATAACCGATAGATCAAGGTTAAAAACACTTAAATGTTTGCCCCACTTTGCCCCTCTTCTGTACCTCATTCTTGCATATTTTATTTTGTATTATCTTGTTTTGTCTGAATTTATCAAATAATTTATCAAATGTAGAAGAGTCGTTTGTCTTCCGCCTTTACCTCTAATGATGTGTTGTGCCATAAAAGCCTTCATAATGGATCTGGAGGAGGAGCATTCATTAGACTGACTGAATGGTAATAGAGAGTAGACAAGTAGGAGAAATCACCTCTCTCTATCACATGCGTGCATATTAATGGCAGCGGGTATGCACCCTCACCAACAAGCTGAGTTCTAGACAATGCTTAATGATCATATACAGAATTAATGAGGTTCAGCACATTTTAATAAGAAAAAACTATCTGCCGAGCCAAAGGGAGACAATGAGTCTTCTCATTCGTTCCAAAATATAGCAGATTTAACTGTAGTCCTCATATTGTACCACAAAGGGGCAGTGTTTTCTTACTAAGTTCGATATAAGAATGTTGTTGTTGTTGTTGTTAATATATGCGGCCACCAGATGGCAGTATTGTACAGGACGTGATAAACTACCTAAAAGTAAATGGAATTTTAATTGTATACCTAAAAAAGAATATATATATATATATATATATATATATATATATATATATATATTGTATATGTATAATTGGGACATCAGGAAACAATATATGTACACAGATTTAAATACTTTTTCAGACACAAAAAGCTACATTAACACATACAAACATGCAGGCCAGAATGGCCCCGTTTCACCCAGTGCTAGTATGTCAAGAGGGAGGCTGTGGGAGGCTGTGACCTCTCAAGCCTGCAACAAGAATCCTCCTTCTGAGAGTACTCTTTCATTGCTGGAGATTTAGATACCTATCATCAGCTCAGTGCAGGAGTGCTGGTTATGGACTGACTGTTGTCTTTAAAAGGAACAGATACAGTATCCTCACAAGCCATAATCTGTAAGCTCAAAATGTGTGACGGTTGAGTCATCCATCATTCAAACAGGAAGGTTTTATCTCCAAAAAATGGATTGGACATGTTGTACATATGTGTGTTGTGTTACTAAAAGACACAGAAAGCTCCATCGTGGTGGTAAGAAACATCCTTTAATGATTAAACTCAAAAGTAGCTTTGGTTATATCAAGAGCATTTGGAAGTTTAGGTGTAAACATGGCATAGACAATTGAACTCTGTTGCTTTACACAAAATAGTATAGGGCAGTTATCATTAGAGGCAATCTCTTCTAACTGAACCCAGTAAAGAGTATCATGATAAAAAACCACAGCAGACTAGCTAGTGTAAGCTCTGAATTAAATACTTTAATTCCACCACAACATAGCTCTGTTTTGGAAGGCTACAGGATGTCACCGGAGATGTCAAGTGGAGGACAGACCCTTGCTTACAGTGTTCAGAACACGTCCAAGTCCTCTTATTTCTGATGCTATGAGAGGCACCGTTGACACTGAAACACTAGCTGCATGGTTTGAATAACTGGCATCTCGCACCAACCGCCATGCCTTTCGCCCCAGTGTGTGTAACACAAGTCACGTACAGCATTTGCAACCATGCACATGCACAAGGCAGCTTAATTGATGTACCAGAGTCTGATGGCATACTGTAAGGTAGACTTGCTTCGCTTGACTGTACACAATAATTTACATGCAGCATGCTGCATTTCAGTTTCTGACATCTTAGATCCATCTCATAGCATATTGACACGCAGATTCATCACCACAAATGGTTCGGAATTTGATTTTAATGTCTATTCCCATTTACTGGCAGTTTTCCCACATGATGCTTTTGTAGCCCAGAGATGTGTGTTTCAGAGTTTACAGGCAGACAGCATAACAGCCTAGAAAATGACTTGAAATTCTGCATGCATCAAGTGTTAGCGTGAATCCAGTCCCTTGTAACAGTGGAATACACAGTATAAGATAATGTGAGAGCAGTTTTATTGGGTAAGTGAGTGTTTTTAAGGCTAGATTGTCATTACCATCTGTTATGAGCAACACAGCGTTTTTATACAGTAGAAAAAAAACAATTTCTATACGTCAGTGGGCAGAGACTGCAGCATGTCAAACTTCAAGTATGTGAAACAGACATTTGTATCATCACTGCAAACCTCTCTGTCCTTTTCCCCACATTTACAGTTAGTACTAAATATGTTTTTCCTGTCATCTGGTGTTTTCTTATATGGCTTCAACTCAGTGGCATTTCTTTCTCGTAATGTTAAATTGATACTTTTTTCTTAGGCTATAATGCCCCACAGTGTTATTTTCTTTATGGTATTCTACTGAATAGGCAATTCGGCTTCTTGAGACTTTAACAGCCAGGTGAACATAAACATCAGAATGAGGGACAATTAAGGCAAATAGAGCTAAAATAGAGCTTATATAAAGTAATTTCACTGTAATCCAACTCTTTACAAACTCGCAGAATAATACTGACATTCCACTTTTGATTTAATCAGTGCACCCCCCAAACTCAGTTATTTGTTTTTTTACATTAGCTGATGAAGAAGGAAAAAAAGAAAATAATTCCGACGTTGCAATGTGAAATAGACTGTGTTCCCTAAAGAAGCAGTCAGGCACTGTATGTACAGGTGTACCTCGGTCTGATTCTTACTGTGATCAATGACAGTTTGACTCTAAACAATAACAAAGTAACTCTGTTGTAAATGATTGCTATAAGTAATAGGAATGATAAATACATAGCACCATCTTTTGTTGAAAAAAAGAAATAGAAAAATACTGAAAATAAAAACACTGAAATTTGAAAATTCACAAAATAGAAAAGGACCAAATCTATAGTTCCTGGCTATGTTACAACCATGGATGTTACCACTTTTTTTGTAAAGCAAGACCATCAAAAAATCTTCTTCCAACCCTTCTATTTCTATACATGCACTTTGGTTAATAGACTTAAAGAAACTTTTTTTACTAATTCTTTGGCAAAAAAACACAACAAAATAGCATCTAATTATTTCATCATTACAAACACTGAGGCACTTAATCAGCTGAAACAAAAGCTCATCTGCGTATCCATTGACAGAGCAACACAACAACTATGTACATATATGTAAAAAGTGTTATAAATAGGTTTTAAACCATAGATACTATATACATCTTTTAACTGAGACAGTATTGGTTGTTTTTGTGTTGGTTTGCTTGTTGATTTTTGGTATTACCCCCCCCTCGCTGTTAAATGGGTATGTTGGCCTGGTGGCTCCAGAAGCCATTGGTGCTCAGGCATCAAAACGTATACTTCAGAGTGGGACTGATGACACTTGCAGTTGGGCAGGGAGTTACTGGAAACACTGGGATGGAGTGATGGCTCATTCTCGCTTCCTCAAGATGACATAGATGAGTCCGCTGATCAGCGCCAAAGGGAAAGCCACCCACGCCAGGATGTAGGAGTAGCCGAAGCGGTCTGTCCCCGGCACCCACTGCGGACTCATCACCGTATAGATGATGGCTCCGCTCATCACAAACAAACCTGCAGGGAAGAAAAAGTGAGCACTGAGTAATGCTGACCATCATCTTGTTCAATTATCAGATCATGTTTCTCTGCAGTATTGTGTTCTCTGTCTTGTGTCCTGAGCTGAACCTTGTCTGGCAGAGGAGGCAAGCGGGTCAGTGTTTCCCAGAAGGCATCCCACCACACTACATCAGTGTTTCATGCTTATTGATCTCCCAGCCAGCCCTCGCAAGCCCTTCCTGCTCTGCCCACCTCCCTGGTCCGACATGTCATGATGTGTTTGTCAGACCCCCGCACTGCCAGCCTTCCTGACATTTCAACTTGCACGGCTGGCAGCGTGCCCAGTGTCATTTCTGTTTGGCTGAGTGGGCACCTGGGTGCCAGGCAATGCGCTGGCACAGTAATGAGAGCAAACCTGGGATGTTGGAAAGGGCTGCCAAGAGAGGACACAATGGGCTGGCAGTGGAGCCACTCTCTGGCCAAAGGGCATGAAGTACAATGGACAAGTGGAGCATTAAACCATTAGTAACTGGCTCAGGCTCTCTTAATTTAATTCTCTGCCACAGCAGATGCAGTGGCATCATCTGCTTTTGGTTTATCTGTGTAGGAGGATTGGTGTATTTTCAGACGTGTACAGTGTTACTGTACTAATCAGAGTAGTGCTGAAAAGATTAGTCATTTAGTTGATTGTCAAGTGGTTGTTTATGCAATATACGCTGACAATGATATTTACAACTTCTCAAATGGGTGATTGTGCTGCCATTCTCTGTTTTACATCATTGGTTGAACGAAACAAGTATATTGAAGATGTCACCTTGTAATGTGGGATATAGTCGTTTGTCACCACTTGTTTTTATGGACTGTATGATCAGTTGATTAATAAATAGAGAAAATGTAGCCCTAAATCCAATATAAATCCCTTTTGTACGGTTTGTGTTGATGCTAGCCTAAAATCTACCTGTATAATGTCTATCTGATCTTGATGGATTTGTGAGGTAACTGTCAAAGGGGGATTGAACTTACTGGCAAGGATCTGGAAGGTTCCAGTGAGGAAGAAGCGTCCGCCCTTCTGCAAAGTGAAGAGCTGGCAGAAGAAGAGGAACAGAGACAGGCAGCTGAAGATGATGGACAGGATCATGACAGCCTGTACCGCCTGAATCCACTCTGCATGGGGGGAGGAGGGATAAGAAGGAGAGTGTTGTCAATAACTGACCCACAGTCATCATTATCCAAAGGCATAATTTATATATAACATTGACTTAATGAGCGCGTAAGAAGGGGAAGGGTAAGAAGAGACATATACAAAAACAAATGCCAAAGCATGCTGGTCGTGAAGCATCCTCTCACAGAGAATGTAATGTTATGTAATGTAATGTCTTCTGGGAACGTGTAATGGATCCACATTCATCCATAAAAATGAAACCTAGGTATCTTGTTCCTGTGCGCCCCTCACAGCAGGACCTATGACTAAATGTACCACATCGATCGTTAATGTTAGTCCTCCAAGGCCAGGATGCTAGAAGTCCATTAACCCATTAGACACCTGTATTGACAGGGGAGACCATCTGTCTGTGCTATCTATTGAAGAGTGTGTTTGTGTCTGTGCTTCATTTGTGCCACCACGCCAGGAATCCCAGGATTTCCAAGGGGGGTCCATTTCTAGTTTGGGGGTTATCCATTGCTGTCTCCCTGGCCTCTCAAGTGTCCTAAGTGCTCATTTGTTCCCTTTTTTCGATCTATCTAACTCTTCATTTTAGCTGTGGCTGCTGTTACTGTTGTGTTTTCATGCTACAAAACGCTGCCATGCCGCAAGGTGTTTGACCAAGTAGGACCGCCTCAATCTGCTTCTGCATTAGCGGCCGCTGCATAAAGCCGCCTACGCATGATCAGCGGTAAAACCACGAAGTAGGGTGCAGAGCAGAGAGGCAAAGCGCAGCGCAGGAATGTTTGGGAATTGAAAGGTCAGCGGCAACGAAGTCAAAGTTGAAATACTTTGAACTTTAAGTGCAGTGCACGGTGGCAATCCAGAGCAGTGCGCGGCGCCAAGGGTAGCGCTGCCCCTAGATGGCCCACACCGCTCTCCCCATAGGAAAACAATGGAACGGCCAGTGCAGAGCATTTATACTGCGGATCATGTGTAGGCGGCTTAAGTCCTATCAGACAATCGGCAAATATTTCCAGACAAGCCTATAAAAATTGGGATTTTATAATGGCTCCATTTGTATGCATCCCACTGCTGTACTCTGACATTTAAATCTCTGATGCGATTCCTTCGAACATTCTCAAGCATCTGTGGTTTATTGATTCTCTTGCATAATGTAAATCAAAGGCTTGTTGTGGTTTAATGGGGGATAGGCATGATGCATAATTTATTACCGCTTGTGCAACACAAAGGATGATTAAGTAATTAGACAGCTTACTTTGTGTGGTGGTATGACTTAGACTAACCACATTTTAACACTGTATGCTTAAATGGCAAACACTACATCGCTGTGTATTTATTACTTTCCTTTACAAAGAATCATGCCATTTTCCTAGAGAAGCCCTGACATATCTCTGTTATAGATTTAAAGGGAAACAGTATCTTGGGTAGTTGCACAGGGTTACCAGGATGGAGTCAGGTTACCTACATTAACAGTGCTACAGTATGCTCATTGGCTCGGGGGATGAGATATGGGAGGAAACATGACACGCTGCAAATCTCCATCTACAAAATGCAGCCAGCACAATAATACCACACCAGAGCAACAATTCCATTATAATGATCATTTTCTCAGATGTTACATAATACTGTGTAAGAAAAGTGTGAGAAATGGGTGAAATGTTCCATCCCTGCTCTATGAATAGTGGTGACCTATAAATACCAACAATACATCACTGCTTTCTGATAAACACACATCTTGTCCTCCTTCCTTCCTTCACTAGTAGTAGGAAACGGTGACATGGGGCATTTCCTAGCGTGAGGCGCGGTTCAGGGGCTTACAATATCACTGATAAGCAAGTATAACTCATATTCAAAAACATACTTGAATGCCTTGGTTTATTATTGAGATATTGCAATGCAGAAACGTACGGAAGCATTCCAATGTAATACCAAACAGGAAACTAACTGTTGATGTATTCTGCCTTTTATTCTTAGGTCCTACACTCCACTGTGCTGCAGAGTAGTGCACAACAACAAACTGCTATAGTATTTATTTCACTATGTTTATGTATTGTAGGCCTATGTGGGTGCAGAATAGATTCTTCCCCTACAGCTAATTTTAGAGCGAGTAAATTCTATTAAGTAATTTTCCTGGCAGTAAGGAAGTGATATTTAACTCAAGCTCAGCATGTGATAACCGTGACATGAGTATTTCTCACCAGGGTGTCCTCAAAACCAAATGGAGCCAGTATTTTTGTAACCAAGGCAACGATAAGGAAAAACTCAGAAGTTTCACAGATACGTTAAAAAATAACTATGATGACCATGATTACGATTCACTTCAGAAGGAACTTGATTGCTCAGCAAAGCTTCGGAAAGCTCTACTGAACGCAGGCTCGGCCCCCACGTGAGAAAAGTCCGCTATCTTCCATCTCCCAAAGCCAAAGCACAGAGCGGGGCACGCGCCTTCTTAACTAAACACTGTGCGTCAGTGCGCTAATGAAAGCAAGTCAAAATAACTGGCTGCTCCATGAAGCTGTACCTGGCACAGTATGCAGGCACTGCTGCCCTGACAAAACACACACCGGCTGAGCATGGCTCATTCTAGACAAATGACATCACCCAGATGCAGCCAGCAGCTCCTGCACCACTGTGACAGCACATTTAGTAGCAAAACATACAGCCGCCCAACAGTGATCTCACATGAAGTTGCTTAGTTATTCCTTTTAGGTCAATGGAAATGTTATTAGGTAGGGGTCATCAAAACTAGTGTAATCTATAAACCCGTCTTTATCTTATCTAATTCAAACATGAGGTGGCTGGCTGACTGTAAATAAATAAGTCTAATGCTGCAGCTGCTGCCTTAAATTGTCCCAATGATCCCTGCAAACTAACACTGGACACTATGATCTGACACTGGGCGTGACCCACCATCAGCATACTATGTTCTGCATGAGGTAGTCCAAGGTCTCCCTGCTTTCAAACATACCATCACAGGCGCACACACACACACACACACACACACACACACACACACACACACACACACACACACACACACACACACACACACACACACAGATCTAAAACTTTAAATACTCTCTGCAGCCCCACCCTGATCCTCCACAACTCCCAAAACTCCTGTCACTATGGACTCCCAACACGGGACCTGAATATGGACATCACACCACGACTATTTATACAGTGGCAGCCTATCAGCTAGCACTTCAACACAGCACTGCCACATTCTCTGCCCTAGATGGCACCAGAGTCCCAGAGGAGCCGTGACACACCCACAACATCAACATGGTAAATGTTGGATTTCAGCAAGTCATTTTCCAGAGTTCAAGTCCCCCATTAATATCACTGTGAAGGTTTAAACTGGTTCCATTGCTAACAAGCTTTTAGGTTTAGCCCATTTTGCTCAAAGTAAACCTGAAGTGTGATTCATCAGATCTGGAGATGTATCACAGCAGAGCAATGATTGGAATGTGATTGAAATATTAGCCAATGTTTTGTAAATAAATAGTTATCTTAAAGTAAAAGTGTAGGCATGAGTCTGACCTCCACTTGATCCTGGATTACAGTGGTATCCTCCGTCAGTAGTGCAGTTTAGCCAGAGGTCTGCGGTGCCAGTTTCACCTGTCGTCCATACCTGGTGTCAACAACATAGAACTTGCTCAGTTATGTGTGAAGAGCAGCACAAAATCATCATCAGAAAACAAGTTTCACTGGCAAATTCAAATTCCTAAACCACAACTATGAAGTGTATCTCTAATAATGGAGACAAAAAAAGTTTTATATTTCTTTCTGTAGGTATAAGATGCCGGTTAGTTTCAACAGTGAGTTTTAGTCCATTTATATTTAATTCTTAATACTTTATCTGAACAAATAAGAAAACATGACAGTTTTACTCACGCTGACAATTGTTGACACAAACAGGAGAACAAGACCAGCAACGTGCAGGAGGATGATTCCCAGTAGCAGGAGCAGCATCTTTTCAGGCGATCTGGGCAGTAATGAGAAGAAGAGAGTCTCTGTCAAAGTGGTGTGTGTGTGTGTGTGTTTTGTGTGTGTGTGTGTGTGTCAGTCAGATTGGGACATGGGTGTGTCGCTGCAGCACATTCAACACAGACAGTCATTAGGGAAACGTTAACGGATGGCAGGATTCCCATTTATTCCCAGCATGTATAATCCCATTTAAGAGAAAGTCATTGTTAATCTACGAATTACATTTACATTTGATCAGCAAGTTCGGCGACAGGATTAAACTCTAAAGCTGAGGACGCAGGGACCACATTTCTTGTTTTTATGTATTCTAACATTCAAATGTGCTTGAAAAGCTTGAGTCTTTTCAAATTGCATCAAACATTCTGCTCTTTTAAAATGGCTTTAAATTGCCGATTTGTGTCATCTTCAACATGGAAACAATTTGAGTAATGAGCGTTGATCTCTACAGGATCTTTAAAAAGCAATATAAGAACCACTTAAAAGGTTAGCAAAGTACAATTCCGTTTAAAGTAAGTGTATTTATCGAATACAATCATTTTTTAGCGACCAAATTAGCTATTTTGTGTGATGATAGTACAGTCCTCTTGTTTGTGCGCGCAATGGAGTGGTGGGTATCCCAGCGAAAAGCGCGTTTACTTCTTTAATCCGCCAGGACCAACTCTGAGCGCAGCTGAATATAAGGAAGTTTAGAAGAGACCAAAGTCCACTTACTTAGAGCGGTAAGCTTGTATTTCCACACAAAAAGAGGTTCAGGCTCGCAAGAAGCAAAAGCAAGTTTTTCCAAAAGAGTCCAACAGCGGTAGTCCCTCAGTTCTAAAAGTCGCTCTCAGACTAGATTGATGCCAGCGCTGACGTTCTGTTATAAAGTGTCTCATTATGGAAGAACAACGCCCTGCGTGCGTCGCTGCGTCATAGAGTGACCCTCTGGTCCACAGCCAGGGTTCCCAATATAGATGCGCCATGCGTAATAGCGCGTGGGTTGCCTTAGTTACTAACCTGCTGTATGTGTAGTGACCTGAATGATCATTGTTTGGCTGTCGTGGTAAATAAAATCAGCTATCTGCTTTCCAGGTTTTTTTTCATCTTCTTCTTCTCTCTGACAGTTTCCAGCTTTTATTGCTGTTATTACAAATTACACTGCACTTTGGAAATTCACATTGTTGTTGTTGCTCAGTTAATATAGAATATGCATAACATATACATATATATATATATATATATATATATATATATATATATATATATATATATATATATATATATATTTAGCAGAATTATACACAACAAATTTTTTTTAAATAGTATTTTTTAAATTATTATATAGAGTAGATATTTGAGTGGAATATTTGAAAAAAATGGCATACATATTTATAACTTAATTACGTAATCAGCCTTTAAGATAATTTGCTGTAGCAAAACATCTTTGTCAAGGCTTCCATGAATTTGATTGCATTTATGTCTATAAATATAGTAGAGTAAAAGAAAGGGATTTTGGAGATATTTCCCTGTAAACTCAGCTTTTTCGTTGCCTTGGTAATTAAACATTGTTGTAGTGTGGTGTAGTGGGGGCTCTTTTCCCTCTAGTAGTCATGTAGTCAGCCTCGTGACTCACAGTCACAGTGTGTGTAAAAGTGTGGATGTGTATGCCCGGCGCACCGCCACTGAGAGATAGCATCTGGGGCTCTCCTCTGTTTGACATGACTCATTTGCAGTGGGAGTGAGATGGCGTTCCACCCTGAACAAGGACTGCAGCCCCCGTTGTTAATGTGTAAATATACATAAAAGTATGTGCAGAGGTTAGTATGGGTGTAGCACTGAATGGAATTTCAGGAAATATATTCAGGGAGCATAGGGAGCGGTCAAAAGTGTAAATATTTAAAAGTGTGAATCGACTTTCTTATCTCGTCCTCCCTCTGGATCTTCTTCTGCACAGAGTAAATAGATACAAGATTAGCCAAAGTCTGATGTCAGTAATGGACTGATTCTTAAGTTGTGCATGTTACAGCCACTGTTTCTAAATACAGTACATTATGATTTCCATGGGTTTCTGATAACACTGGACATATTAAATTCAACGCATAATCCTTCACTTCTGCAAAACGTCAACAACTGATTTCACACCCTGCACTGAAAAGTTTGAGCTTCTTCGATGGGCAAATCATATGAGACGTATGTTTTCTTCGCATCAGCTGGCTGGTAGAGGAGCTTAGAGCTGTCTGAACTTTGATAGCCCCTGTCAACATCCACTCTATTCTTCACCACTTAGCTCACACTCCCTAGATGCCTCTGCATGTGTTTCACACACTCACATGAAAACAGAGGCCTTTCTGCTGGGCTCATGTCCACACAAACATGAAAGGGACAGTTACAAGACCAGATCGCAGCCATGAAGTGCTGCTCTGAGTAAGAGCTTTGCTGCTGCTCATTGATCAAAGTATGTGACATTCTTGGTCAGAAGCTGCATAGAAGTATCTCTTTGTCTGATATGATTGTTCTGTTGTTTGTAGCTGTTATTTGTATTTGTGTAACTCTGGTTGTGTTGTTTACTGAATCGTCAGGTCTTAACTCTAATCATGAGCGGTGATCTGGTCAACAATAAAGGTTTACAGTGACTTTTAGATGAGAATTCTTGTTAAAAGTGTGGCGTAACTGTGCAAGCGCTCCCCATCCCTTATATGTCAATGTTTGTAAAAGACTGACAATCAGTGGGCTGAGTGGACATGGGAGTGTTAACTTTACTCTGTTTGTAAAGCCAGGGTTGGAGCCAAACTCTCTGGGGAGAGCCACATAACAAACATTCAGGTGGAGATACTGAATAATGTTACATCTGGAACGCCGTCTAACATTTCACCTCCGTCGTTAAAATGCTACGACTTATCTTCGCGTTAGCGCGGCAGACCGTGAGAGTGCATATCTAAACCATAGATAGGACCTCTGCCTGGGGCATGAATCTGGAGAGTAGACGTGATTGAGTTGCAGTAACTCCATCCACATACCAATACAGAGAAGAGTTTTAAAGCAGATGTGGCGATCATAAGTGATGTTTTTGTTTTTTACCAAATTAATCCCACAAGATCTGTAAAAAAAGCATCATTAGAGATACTGTAGCAAAAAGACCAAAGATTGGCCCTTGTCCTTAACTCAATTCGATTCCATTCTTGCTGATTTTAAAATAATGTGACAGGCTGCCTTCTTTCACTTGATTGCATTATGTGCAGTTTCCCTTATATTGGCTCAAATCACAATCCATTAGCTGTGATGAATAAAAAGCTCATACTCACAGCAGATATTATTCAGCTCGGCTTTGATTCAGTGGATCCAGCTGATTCTCCTTGCAGGTTAGAGGGAAGGCCTGTCTGCGTCACTGTTTAATCGGGCCTTTCTGCCTTGTGTGTGTGTCAGATTCTGACGGCTGTCGGTCAAAGGTGGGTCAGTCCTCGTGTCCTTTCATCAGCATGTGAAGTGCCACTGTCTGTCGGACCACTGAGTTGCAGTAGTTTAATAGCTCCCCTCCTACTGCAGCCGTGTCTGAGTCGGACTGCCCCTCTCTCAAGACACGTCTTCTGGCACCAATCTACCTAACTGTTTACTCAACTCACACATACAGTACTTGCATGCACATATGTGATAGTTCTAAAGCACAAGACAGAAATCACATGATGCCAGTAACTACAATTATAATACAAAGAACACAAAAGAGGGCAAACAAATAGGGGATACAGACGGGCTGAAAGAGAGATGAGAGGTAAATACAGTCTGTTTGTTTGTGTGTCTATACGTTTTGAGCTACTCACAACCCTTGTCTTGTCATCACATTTTAATCAGACGAGACACAGAGTGATGACAATAAAGGAGTAAACTGAGCCCTATCCCTTAAAATACACTAAATACACAACAAATTGGCTTTGATGTGAGTACAGACTGTGCCTGTGGGTCGAGTTAACAAGATAATTATTAAATGTAACCAGTGCAAAAGTGAAGGGTTTCTAAAATCATACCAAAGTTGTCATGTCATTGCTATAAAATATATGTTAATAAATCAGTTACTTAATTCTAAGCCTAAAATCTCACTATTTGTGGAAATGTTCAAGATTGCGTCATTTAATTGCTCATTTTGAAGTGAAGCTCGTCAGCAAACTCGGGCATTAAAATGTGTGTCATTCTGACTTTACTGCAATCACACAGTCATGATTCACACATTATCCTGTGACATTCAATTTGTAAATGGTGAAAGATGTGGCTGGAGTAGAAGCATGACAAGAAGGTCACCAGCCATGAAAATGTAAGAAAATGGAAATTTTTGACCAGTTCCGTTTTTTATTGTGCTGTGATTCTTCCCTTGGACCCAGACGAAGAAATAAAAAAAATCTATTAAATGTGGCTTTAAGCTGGACCACAGTGCATAACTCTGTCATCCTCACCCCACTATGATTCAGCAGGAAAGACTGCAGTACTGTAGCTTGACTTTGGTGTCGCTCTATTATCCACCCACTCCTCTTTGTATGCAGAATGTGAAGAATTGGACTCACAGATCAGTGTTATGGATTGTTCCAGAATTCTACTCAATTGCACAAATAACCCAGAAGACCATTCTACATTGTACTGTACTGTATGTATCAGTCCTTGTGGCTGACCTCTGAACTTTGGTTAGCAGTTAGGCTTCTCTGGCTTATCTTGACTCCCTGATTGGAGACACAGTTATGTGCAGAATGCTGGGGGAAATAATGTTGAGGCAAAGATTTCTCACGTGAGCAGGTTATCAGCAGACTCAACCACAGAGCCACCGTATGCGAGGTTGGCAGTTGGGATGGAAAACCACATAGAATATAAAATGTCTTATCAGTCTGTGTTCAGCTTCCTCTCTCTCTAGTTTTTAACAGTTACTGGGCCGATTACTCAACAGAATACCGCTTAGTTTCTTTTTCTTGTTTCATCCTAGCGTACAGTAATAGACAGCCCAACGATGGAGCGGCCAAACAGCCTCTAGAGAAAACTCAGAGCTTTGGCAAAGATCCAAAAGCGGCAGGAAGAGCTGGTTCCCATGAATGTTTAGTGTTCAATCCAAACTGAGCTCTCCAGCTGTTTGAGATGACTGGAGATGAAGTGATGAATGTTTTATATAATTTAGCAAGAGGGATTTAAACTAGATATTCCAGTAAAAGCCATTTTTAGGTAATTTGGATTCCACCCAATTATGATCCAGACACGTTTTCCCGGAATAATTTGTTGCTTACATACAATATCATCCCCATTCAATTTACATAACATTGTAATTGAGTATCTCTTAATGTAGTGTTGGTCATGCAGTTTTACATGCACATATGTAGTATTTGGTGTATTTCATGTTTTCAAGTTTCTTTTTGTAGTTGAAGCTGGATTAGAGGTTTTAAGTATGAACTGCTTTGGAGAAGATTCAATTTAATTATACCTGGTTACTGACTCAGGGTATTAGACAAAGAGCCTAAATTGAGTACTAGATGCTTTTTAGCCTCTTTTTGATGTAGCCTAGATGGACATTTATTGTAACAATGTGGTTGAAATTCACCACTCTCAACAACCCTGTTTCCAGCAGCACCAGGAAGTTGTTTTGTTTTTTGCAAAGAAACCTCAGATTAACCTACTGTATGCTAACTGTTCAACACTTCAGGTGTTGGTGGAGACCAAAACAGAGGTAAAATGCAAGCAAATGTTGCACTTACATTCGTCAGTTGGCCAGAAATATGACTCCTATAGGAAGATAATGTTGCTCTGTTTCTACTTGATGTGTATGTAAGGCTATTTTGTTAAAACATCATTTCAAAATGGGATAATATGTCAGGGCTGTGTCTATGTTTTGGAGATTTTCCATCTAGTGGCCAACATTATAACTAATCAACAATAATATAATTAAGTAAACAACAGATTAGCATTTGTTTGTCAATTAAGAAACACTACATTGGCATACTTTGAGTAAAGCAAATAGTCTCCATGACATCCAACCACTTTTTTTCTTCAGTGATGCACACTCAGGCCAAGTCTGTAATTACAGTACAGAGTAAGAAACCCTTGGTTGAGGACACCAGTCTCAAGTGATCTGCGATCAGCTCTTTAGTATGGTATGGTGGTATGTAAGAAACATAAAATAACATGGGGCAAAGGGCATCTATTACAAGAACGGGGTGTTAAGAATAAACCGCTAATATGTTTGGACTGCGGTGAGAATTCCAGAGTACATTCCCCATATGCGGGGTTGGTAGAGGAGGTCAAATAAGAAGGACTATTTGTGTTCCATCCAAACACAGACTTGTACCCTCAATGAGACATAAATGGTTTAATTCCACTTAAGTGAACTGACTCTATGGGTACCTCCATTGTGTATTTCTGAGCGGGAGTTGGAAGGGGAAAGCAAAGGGGACAGATGAGGGGGGGTAGAAAACCCTCAACTCTGTGCTCTCAGTATGTTTAATCACAAGGTGATGAGAGCAGAAAGTTTTTTGATCTAAGCTAGACAACAGGGGGGCTTTCTTTGCAATACTAGGGCTCAGGAATGTGCCTGGGCACAGGAGTGGGACTACACATACACTCACATTAAACACACACTGCATGTAGGAAACCATGGCAGAGACCTCCTGCCATTGACTTGCTTTTAATCAAACACAATGCTGTTTGCACAGCAGTGAGAGTTCACTGTGACAACACAGTTGTAAAAGTGAAGTTGTAAATTGCACACACGTACATTAAGTGGTTCATCTCTATTGTCACTCCCTCCCCCCTGTTAGGAATCTGTATAATGAAACTACTCTATTCACACGAGAGATGTCGTCATGCTTTTACTTGAAGCCACTAAAAGGCTTTAGGTGGAACCAGATTTCATGACAGATTTGAGCAAAAGCTCAGATGCCAGGTTGCATCTCTTATCTGTGATTACAATGCCAGTCCAGCTGGCGTCTGTCTCCAACCTCCGTTCATTTTGTTAACCGACACTCACTCAAACTGAGACATATTTTGGTATATAGTCTTCCCACTGGTGCTAGAAATTGAATGCACAGGATTCATCAAAGAATTAGAAATCAGAAAATACAACAAGTATGCCTTGTCATGTGATCTCTGCTTTGCTCTGATAGTGGTGATCAATATAATGACGTGGTGACTACTCTACAGACAACATTAAACGCAAACAGTATTGGTGATTCAAGCAAAGTTTACATTCCTCAGTGAAGCCAAAGGTTACTTAAGTAGTAGTCTTGCATTGCCAGACCTTCCTCCGCTGCAAAATAGCCTCGGGAAGGAACTTGTTTTGGTGGAACATGTGTATGTTCAAAAGTTGTCCAATCAGAAAACTCAGATTGGACAGATAGTTTAGCTAGCTGTCTGGATTTACCCTGCAGAGATCTGAGGAGCAGTTAACCAAAATTCCAACACAAAGTAAGTGGAAGGCAAAGGGCATCTGGCCGAAAAGAGAGCCATCCGGCGGAATTTCCGGCGGCACCGGAGCAATCCTGGAAGTGGAACGATGTGGATATAGACTACTTCAGTAGTGGAAGGTTTGGGTCTGAAGTGTGATAATGTTTATGTGTGTTCAGAGATGGTTTAGGCTCTGAAAGGTGTAGGCTGAATAAACTAAAATAAATGAAACACTCCACATCTTTAAATGTGCGGGACCAAGCCGGGGTTAACTCATGATGGCACCAAGGAACGGAGGGGTGGAGACGAATGGTGAAGGAAAGAGGCCACTGAGAAGTGAGTGGTATGAGACTCAAGTCCTACAGTATACGATGGGTTTGGGGTTTCATACATGTTTGCACAGCTCCTCCTATGGGTGAGGCGATGAGTAATGGGTCATTAAAGAAGGATGGTAAAAACACAAAGGTCCTTCAAAATCCATTTGTCTGTGTGCAACAAACTAATCTGGGGGCTCCCTTAAGGTGACATTCAGGTCAGTTTACGCTGACAGATCTGGAGTGAGCCTTCAGAGATGTGTGTGTTTGTCTTCGTCTTGAGGCGGCTGCTGCACAAAATAATCCCGGCTATTTGTAGAATACTGTCACGTGTGCTACCAGGACTACTGTTTGTGCTCCAATGGGCCGTGGCCTGTCGCCAGCGTACTGTAAAGACAGACCCGTGGTTTTGATGAATAGTCACACCACACCATATTCCTGCTGTACACGGTGTTAAAGCAAATATTCCATTATAAATTAAGGGTGTAGAAGAAGTGCAGAAATCGAGTGAAAATGTATGATAGATGTCATTTCTGTGAATGCTGTCACAAAATATATTGTTTATTCATAGCTATGGCAATGCTCCCCTTTGACTGTTGAGGTACCTTTTCTTGTAAAAATTAAGAAATCTACAGTAGGTGTGAGGGTTGTACATGCAGTGATTACGTTTGATGATTAATAAGGCATTAATCTGTAATTTTCAAGTCTATACCCATTAGTTTCCAGTATTTTGAAAGCCTAAAGACTTGTAGCATGCAGTAAATTGACCATGCAAAATTAAAGCATTTAGGAGACATTGAGTAGTGCCTGATTAATCACAATGGCAGTTGATTCTTCAAAGACATCACAACATTTTAAGTCTTTTTTTAATTCATCTTATAAATGCATTACAGGTACAATACTAAAATTAAGATAATGTATTGTGTATATTAATCAAATTTTGACATCAGTGCCTGTAAAGTTCAGTAATTTAGTTCACATTCAAATCATCTACAACACCCTCTAAATCACTCCAAAACTATTAAAACAGTAGCAATAACCAATTATATTGGTCCTCCAAAGACTCCCTTTTCTAAGACCTTATTTAGGTGTAGCCCACCAGACGGGGCATGCTGGGAAAGGTCTTACGCATGCTCATGCACTTTTCCTGGTCCAGGAAGAGTGAGTTGGCCTTGATGGACAGGTCGTGCTCCAGGGTAACTTTGGTCTTGACCAGAGTCTGCAGAGTGTTCTCAGCCTCCATCAGCCTCTCCTGGAGCTTGTACATTGTGTCCTCGATCTCTCTCACCTCACTCACAAGTCTAAATGAGGAAGGATAAAGAGAAGCAGCTAACTGTTAAAATTGTAGGAGAGAGAAAGAGGTGAAGGAAACCTTTTCAACCCCAGGAAATATAATTATGTGACACTTTGCACTACAGACTGTAGAATGATTTCTTCCTTTTTTTAGATTATTTTATTTGGGGCTTTTCCCTTTATTATAGTGACAGTGGATAGACATGAAAGGAGGAGTGAGATGGGTGACGACACGCAGCAAAGGGCCACAAGTCGGATTCGAATCCGGGCCGCTACAGGACTCAGCCAACATGGGGCGAACGCTCTCACCGGGTGAGGTAGAGGCCGCCCCGTAGAATGATTTCTTGATGTAATACTGTTGTAGTTTAATAAATAGTGTAGTCAGAGATAGGCTAAAACACCATCAAATGTATCTTGACACAAAAGACACATTTATATACATTATGTCGCAATAATTTAGTTCCGCTTCGTCACTGATCATCTCATGAATGAAGCTTAAAAGCGCTAAAAGGGAAAAATGTCAAAAAGTACAATATATTGAACTCTTTCAGCTTTTGACAAATTGTGAAAGTGCATTGCATCCACTTACTATTTGTTAAAAATGTTTTAATGTCCAATTAGTTTAGGTAGATTGTAGTTAAGCATTGAGAAACCAAGTGCCAAAATAAGTACAATTACATTAACGTTATTATCATTAATCATTGTGCGACAAACGTTTTTGATGAAAAAGCGATTGAATGCATTTCTGTTAGAAAATTCTGGTCATTTTGCATTCTAATTGTGTGGATAATCGTGTTGACTAGCAAGCAAAAAGGCACCACCAATAGTGTATCCTCAGTTTTACCACACCATCAACACACTCAAATTGCCCACTGGCAAAGCAATACTATTTGCAGAGCTACAGTACCTGTGGTGTGGGTTGTCCCTGCAGAGCTCTACGTTGGGCCTGCGGGTCCTCTCCTCCAGCCTAGTTTGGGCCACTTTCAGCGGGCACTCTTTGTCTCTGATGGCCTTCTTGAGAGACTCAATCAGCATCTCGGTCTGGAAGATCTCCTGCAGAGTCTGTGTGATGACACAAATAAAATGACAGAAAAAAAACTATTGATTGTTAAATCATGGTAGTAACAGCTGAGTGTCTCATTCATGAAAATAGCAGGTCAGGTTGTATAGAGGGTGTTAATTAGTGTAAAGGAGGAACTCAATGATGGAAGCAGAGAACAAGTAAACACTGTATACTGTGAGGTTTGAATCAGCTGAGCAGAGTGCTGCACAGTGGCCTGCTTTGTCTAAACCCATTTGATGTAATTTAATCACTACTTCTCCTTGCAACTGACAGTGACTGATGTTTATTAAGGACTGTGTGTCTCACATCATAGCTGCTGTCAGTTTTCCAACCCATCCAACAGCTGATGTGCATTCAAAGTTTAACCCCAGCAATTAACCAAAGAACAATGGGATCTAGTGTGACTATGGCAATTAAGGGGCATTTATAACCATTCCTCTTTTTTGAGGAATATTTTACAGTAAACATGCAAATAATCTACAGACAAGATACATTTCCCCTACAGACCATGTGGCAGACAATACATTATTACCTTATCTTACATTCTGCATTTTGTGCAAATTTCTTGCAGACGGTGCTGAATATAGCACATGATCTCTTCCTAATAAGTGGCAAATTTAGTAACCCACTGATGGAAGAGAGTGTAAAGCCACTTTTTTTCATAATCCAGGCGGTTTACTTTTAATTTTGATTTAAGTGAAACACCAGAAGGCAGAGCTCTGATAAATAATTAAATAAAATGAAACATAGATTCTGTTTCATCACATCATGCAACCAAGATATAAGTTCTTGATAGACAAACATAACAATGCTGTATTGTCTTTTATGAATTGAGGCCATTTAGAAAAGGTAACGACCTTAGCCAGGTGTGTCTGCAGGCTGTTCTTAGCATCAGCGATTTCTGATATGCGGTTTGTGAAGGCTACGTTGGCATTGTTGAACTGGTTCCACATTTCATTGGACGTGGTGTTTAGCAGGATCTCTATCTCGTCCCTGAGCTTGTGGGAGGCAGCTCGTTCGCTCTGGGAGTGCAGGATGTTATCGTCTGTGAACTTGGACCACGAGTCCGGCAGAGAGAGTCTGACAAAAAGAACAACATACATTTCTTGGCAGTTGATCCTCTCACTGTCTTTGAACATGCTGTATATGGAGAAGGCTTGGGCAAGTGTCAGATACTTTCTAGCAGTGCTAGCAGTGTGGCTCTAGAAGGCAATATTGGTCTGTTGGTTGGTCCATGACTTTGGTCCAGACTGAAATATCTCAACAACTAGTAGATGTATTGCCATTAAATGTTTAACAGACATTCCCTGTCCGCAGAGGAAGTATACTGACTTTGGTGATCCCCTGACATTTCTTCTACTGCCAGCATGAGGTTGACATTTGAGTGTTTGACTGAAATGTTTTGACTATTGGATATATTGCCCTGAAATTGCCCAGACATTCATGTCCCTATCAGGATAAATTGTAATCACTTTGCTGATCTCATGACTTTTCATCTAGCACCAACATGCTAATGTAAAATAGTAAACATAAACGATGTACCCACCCAACATCAGCATGTTAGCATTGTCATTGTGAGCATGTTAGCACGCTGATGTTAGCAGTAGGCTCAAAGCACCACTGTGTCTAGTACAGCCTCAATGAGCTGCTGGCATGGCTGCAGACTCATTAGGATATGTTTGAACCTTGTTTGAGAACAAAATAGGGAAGCAGACAATTTTACTTTCAGAGACTGTCAAAGGCTTCTCTGTGATTGACAATTTAAAGGAACAGCCCAGTCTGGTATTCCAAGCTGGGTTTAAACAAACATGAGAAATTGTTAGCAGCTGTTTTTGAAGTGATGAAATAGAACAATTAATATTTGATCACATTAACCTATACTCACGAGGGGTCTAGTCTTTCAATCCCTCTGTAGTAGCCGATACCGTCAGATGTGTTCCTTAGATGGTGACACCTGTCATCTATCCTCTGAGCTGTCACTTTGTCACTCATGTCTCTTTCCAATTCGTGCTGGGCTGCTCGGTTTGACCTAAGGGAGCGATAAATCAAGCGCATGTCAAATGATAAATCAAATACATGTCAAATTTCACTTTTTGGGAAATTATCATTAAATAGAATCCTGCCTTTAGTAATTCAGACTCACGCCAGCTGAGCAATGGCTCTGTCCAGATGTCGCCTCATCCTTTCCTGACATGACTTTATGACTTCCACTTCCTTGTTGCAAAGCAGGTAAATAAAATATCCTTATTTCTTTTCCAAAGTTGCTTTTAGAAGTCACACACATACTCATAACGCTACTTCAATGTTACCTTAATGAGGTCTTTCTCTACATCATCGTGTACCAGATCAATGGACATTCGCTTCTCTCTGTGGTACAAACACTCTTGAGACACCTGTTGACAAAGTGAACGTGACTAAAACAAGTTGAGATGGTTGTATAACGAGTATAATTAAAGTTCACTCAATATGCAGCATTTTCTTCAGTGTGACATTTGAGTAGGTGAGCAGGTATGTCATATAAGTACAGTATATGTATATGCATACTATATAGTGCAATGTATCAGCTTCATTCTCCAGTTTCAGTTAGCTAGAGAAGTCTCTAAGAAAGGCTCCTGCCATATGATCTTAGCATAGCAAAATGTCTAAGTGATTAGATCTCCACCCAGGTCAAGTTGACTCACTCTGGGTGAGACAAATGACCAGTGGTTCTTTACCAGGACACTGAGATGACCAAATTAAGAGTTTGACCCAGCAAAAGCACTGCTGCATTTGTAAGTGCCGTAAAAGACCAGACAGACACTGTTGCTACAACCAAACCAGGAACCCTAGTCAAAACTGTTTTTACCACAGATACTGTCACACCCTGGGACATGATATGTTAATATGAGTGCAATAAACAAAGGCCTGAAGCAAATGCAAATTGTCCTTGCAGAAATGTCAATATTTCCTGCAAAATGTTCCAATGACAAAACAATAACACAAATCAGACATTACTTACCAGAGAGGATAAATTCAAGGTAACACACACACTCATGTATCCCTTGCACCCTCACCTGAAGGGGCCCCTCAGTCTCTGCCAAGGCTCTCTCCAGCCTCCTCTTGACTTCAGTGAGAGCTGATATCTCTGTCACCATGTTGTCAATCTCATGGCTCAGCTCAGACCTCCAGAAGACGACGTCATTGAGCCGCTCGCCAATGTTCTTGCTGGTGTTCTCCTGGGTTCGTCTGGTCAGCTGCTCCTTATCCTGCATCAGCCTCATGGTGTCTCTCCTCAGTCTCTCTGCGCTCTTCCGGGACGACTCGGATTCCCTGTAGTTGCTTATGTTGGACTTGTACCAGTCGTCAGGAGTGTAGCGGGTGGACAGAGCTGTCCTGTTGGATGGGTAGAACATGGTCTTGGCTCGAACCAGATCAAAATTCTCTCGCTGAATAGAAGAGGGGGTTGGGACAGTGCTGCTCTTGTAATAGCTGTTGGTCCTCCACAGGTTGGCACTGGGATTCATGGCCAAGGCAGGCTGGGTGTTGCGATAGCTGGATGCCATGGTGGAGATGGCAGGGAGGAAGTGGCTGGTTTTTGGCCGAGCATATGTGGCTGTTAGAGTGGATCCAATCAGCTCCATTTTTGACTCCCCCTAGGGTGCTCCTGGTTTTCACAAAAGGTATTGACATCAGCTTCAACGTTTAGGCTTGTGAATTGTCTTTACATTTAAATGCAGATATAATGTCAAACTTTTATAGATCAAAGACATTTAGATAATGATCAGATGTGAAATACATGCTATAACTCCATTTGTATCATTAAAGTCAATAGGGAAAAGAATCAACAATTAAATTACAAAAAAATCATCAAAATTTAAAATGAAATGGCTTACCAAGATGAACAAATGGATACTCAGAGTCTCGATGCAGTCTGGCTTCCTCTCAGCTGTGCTTACCTGGAAATGAGATCAAGAACGCACTAAAGGAACTGACATGCATAATAGATAGAGAAGTTTGCAAGTCATTCATTCAGCCAGCCAATGGTGCACAGTCCTGGGCTGCAGGAGCTGGCCTGTCCAAGATTTCTGTTGTCACAGAAGCAGTTGCCATAGGTTACTAAAACACTGTGCCTGGGATTTTCAGATTAATGGTACGCATGTGCCTTTACAGAACTTTGTTCAAGTAAATATACTGGAGAAAAACAATTCACTACAGTGTAGATAACATTTGTATGTTTGTAATTTTTCTTTTCTTAATTGTTTTTTTTTTATTCTCTGTGTGGCTGCGTATTGGCTCACTGCAACTTGAAATAACAAATCCTTGGCAATATAATCTCACATAGCTTCTGCGAATTTGTTTATGTGACTACCTTGACTGATGCTGCTCTGCAAATTGTTCTTGCCTTCTTCTTAATTTAATAATTAACTTGGCAAGTTCACATTTCATACGCGTCATCTCCCTTTCAAATTTGGTGAGCAATCTGAGCTTTGTCTTCAAAGCAGAGGAGTTCAGTTGGTTGCCAGGCAATATAAGATAGCTCACCGTCACCCTGAGAAGCTAGCTGTCTGTATAGATTACAGTCACCTGTTTAATGATTCATGCCACAGGAAGAGTCCACACGAACCCCTGTAGCACAGAATAATAATCTGTGTTGTGTTACCTACCATTGGACATGAGGATCATTTACACTAATCCGTTCTGAAGGGGCAGGGCTGGACAGAAAGTAGCCTGGTTTCCACTACAGAGTCAAGCAAAGCTGTACTCAGGAGTTACTCAGCTGGTCTATGTTCATCACAGAATTCTGACCAAACAACATATACACATATTAGTGCTTTGCGTATTGCCAACATAGTTTGCCATATACGTTTAAATTAATTGGTGCTTCCATGTTCATTATATAGGGTTGTCATCATGCCTGGTATTGTCATGCCTGACTTTGCTTTGCTTTCCTTAAGAAAATTTGTTTTTAGAATTAATTTGAACAACTGACAAGAGGTATTTTGGAAAATATGGGGCCCCTACATGAATGCAATATTGCATACTTAATGGGGGAGAATTTAACTAAATGATTTCAATGTATGTACAAGTCACTGCTAAGATGTTTGAGAGATGACTGGCATGAGATTGGTAGAATACTCATCATTTGTGCTACTGGTGTGATGATGTAAGGTATGGAGACGAGTTGGATCCAATGTTTACCCTGTGTATGTATATTTCTTATTTCATTTGTTGTTATCTCTCTCGTTTTTGCTTGGAGAGAGAGATCACTATTGTTCTTGTTTCAAAAACGGCAATAAAAATGTGAATGACAAAACATAAAGGTGAGGAGAGCTTTTCAATTAGCCGTACATACTGTATATACCAGTAAAGATTTTCCTAGCCATTTCCTTTCAATAAGGAAATCCGCATTTGTAAACCACGTATTTGATATTGACAGACATAGTTTAAACATTTGCTTTATAGATGGAAAATCACAATTACTGTGCTGCCAAAGCAGTTTTTTTCATAATGATATAGCATATATATTTATATGGCAGAATTTATAATATAGGCTGTGTTTACACCACTTAATGTCATAAATTGGTGTTAGTCTTCCTGATGCTCATTTCTGTTCGAAATAGAGCCCAAATGGTCTTAGCTATTTGAGCAGAAATTACGTAAATTGTGGTCTGTATCGATACTATTGCTATTATAATCCTGCCAATGTATTGGTCGAGCTCCAGTTCTAAATGTAATTATACAGTATCTGTTCTATACACTGCATACCGTGGAATCTCAAACTCACTAATGATGGCTATGTGATTGGCTTGCAGGTTTATTTTTCTTGCCCTGAAACCTCCTCTGTGACCAGTATTTAAAAAGGGCAGGGCTTCAAAGAGGCCGCTCTGCGCACTATTTTGCACCTCGTGGTCAGGCTACTATTGTCATAAAAATTGAGGTTTAGATTTAGAATGGAATGACATTGCTCCACCTCTGCGGCCTTAGCATCACTTTACATGGCCAGGTTGAAGAAAGCCACCCCACATGCCTGTGCCGCCCTGATCTCAGCCACTATAAATACGCTCCAGAAAAACATGAAAAGCCAGCCCTCGTATGAAATTCCTCCCCTGGATGAAGCTTCGAGTGTCCGGAAAAGTGCTTTCCAGCCAATCTCCTGACTGGCCGCAGAGGGTGAAGGAAATGTTAGAGAAGCCTATATATACTCAGGTCTTGAGGCCCGTGAGAGTATGTTGTGAATTACTGCATAGTGGAAATGTCTGAGGGAGCAAGCATGCTGTCTACTCCACTTAGAGCACAGTGACACTGAACTGAATGCTGTAATACCCTCAGGAATGAAAACACAAAAACAGCTTTTTAATTAAATGTTGGCCAGTTGGTCCAGTATCTAAGAAATTATTCCATATCCGTATGTGGTATGGTATCGTAGCTACTTAACAGTTAAACTGTATAGTTTGGGGATGAAAAGTGACCATAATTTCTATAATTTATGTCATGGTTTGGCGGAGGTGTTTGGCCCTTGGATGTTTCTCATTTTGGCTTGGAGGAGACATGCAGTGAATGCTCACATTTAGACGGTGGGGACAAAACAAATGATACACTCAACTCCTGTAGGTGCTCTCAGGTGACAGCACACAGGGTCTTGGATTTCATCGATCGAAGTAAGAAAGGACTTTGGACTTTTCTCTTTCTCAGATATGTACATGTTTATGTTCATGTCCTTTCTTTACATAAATACTGGAAGACACAAACTGTCCCGGGCATGTACATATGTGTCTCCAAAACCACAGATCACTTTTAATCAGGTAGCAGAGCTCTCTCCAAATATGCCGATTGTCAGTGACTGCAGACATAAAGCGAGTCGTTCGGCTTTATGACCCCCAAACCCCTCAGTATCAATCAAGCTATCAATCCATCAACAGACATTACAGAGACTGCCAAATATAAACACAAGCAGTCTGCGTTCATAAGCTACTAGGCAGCATCCTGCAAACCACCACCACAACATCTGGTTTGTTAGCTGTAACATCACAACACAGGAGTTACTGTTCGTTCTCACTGATGAATAAGCATGTAACCTCGTCAACAGTTCTGTCATTTCTTGCTATATAAAGTAACACACACACACACACACACACACACACACACACACACACACACACACACACACACACACACACACACACACACACACACACACACACACACACACACACACACACTTCCTAAGGCCTTGACACATTCTTCCTTTTCACCATTGACCTTCAGCTTATCAGGTAAGAATAGACAAGAAGAGGAGGTCAGAAACGTTCTCTAAACATTCACACCCTGTGAAAACAAGCACTTGTCTGTTCCGTCTCCAGCCGCTGGTGTTTTCACTTCTTCAACCCCCCCTCCCACCCATCCACCACTTTCTATGTCAACCTGGCACGCTTCCTGCTCAGTCCAGCGCCCTGGTCACACCACAGCTTCCCTTTTTAAAATCAGTAGTTACACCGTGCTTTGCTTGCTCTTCTAACTGCACAGTTCAATGGGTAAGCCAGACATGCAGCTTTTTTTTCTCTCTCTGGCCGAGTATACAGGCCACTGCAATGGCTTCAGTTTCCTCTCATGAATTTTGGATGGAGCAGTCTGTGAGGAGGGTGGCCACACCTGGAGAGGAACACAGGAGAGGAAATCAACCATTAAATCTCAAGGCAGTATTAGAGATCCCCCGCTGCAGTAATGGCGCATCCAGATGGGAAAATCACAGGAGCCTCCTGGGCTCATACCGGGTCATCACCAGCCATTTGAGACCGAGCTGGTGTGTGGTCTGACTGTTTACTCTTAAAGCCATGATCCGCTTCTCCTCATTATGCATCTATCCTTTTCCTCTAGGATTTCTTTCAGCTGTGTTGGAAAGGCTTAGCGTTATGGTAAACAAGTTTGCCGTTCCCGGGCTGCCCCAACTTAGCGCCAGATCAGCAAACTTTCTGTTGCTGCAGTCACACAAGTTAGACCCAACGCTGGAACAGACATGCAATGAACGCAGAGACAAAAGTGGGACAATTCAATTATATTAGCCAGTTAAGCAACACTCTTCAAAAGGGCTCCAACTGAATTAGCTGTGTCAGTGTTAATGATAATGATGTAATTTTCAGGCCTGCTCAAATGAAAAACTTTGGTGTGGGTTTCCAGTAGATTTGATTCTGTAACCATGTGATGGTAACTGTTGGTTGCATTACTTTTTTTTTCCTCCGTTCCATTAGAGAAATAAGGCTTTTGTATGTAAACATATCACTTGCTGTATCCTTTAGGTAGTGTTCAGTGTACAGTTGTTAGTAATGTCTATCAAAAATATACATGTTGCATAGCAATAAGAACCCATTAAAATGCTTGCATGCATTGTGCATGTTTGTGTGGGGTTGCATGGTAACTACTGTGTTTGCAGTTGTATGTGTACAAGTTTAGTGGAGAAGCCTGTGAGGCACTCTAAGGGCTCTATTATATTACCTACACAAAGGAGGAAAATGGATACTGTATTAGATACTTAGACAGGGGAAGTAGAGACAGACAGGCAGGCAGCAAATGATGCATGTATAGCTTTGTATATGTTATCTGGTCCTAAGGGATTATCTGTGAACCAGCATTGAAGAGGACATTTTTCATGCACAAAAACACACTGATTTATTTCTTCTTAATTTTGTTTCTCATATTACTAGCAGTCAACCTCTTCTCAGACCTTGTTTGCAATCTCTCATGCTAACATTAAGCGTAATGGATGGTGGGCTTTTAGTGGTTCATAGATGTTACAGAATGAATTCCACATCTTGCCACCAAAGTGTTTCCAAAGTGCACAGATAATGATTCTGTTTCTTCCTATGACCTCACGCCACACACTTCCAGACACAGCTAAACATCCAAATGTGCTTTTGATTGTGACTCTTTGAAAGACTAAGTTAACAGGAAGTTTTTTTCCCTCAGGATTTGTCTCTGTGAAAGGCATCTACATCCTCTACAACAAAGTAGTGAAAAAAATGAAATGCAGCAGATATAGAGGTGTGTGGCTGATGTGGCAGCCGGCAGTCACATGGTGGTGCAGGGGTGGGCAACGACGTGTCTGACAGGACAGGCGAAGGGTGCATGGACTCTGGCCACCCCCCCACTTTGTGATCAAGGCTCCCAGTCGCAAACTTCCAGAGTGGGACGAGGGGTTATGAATGTAGGGCTTTGTCCAGTCCGTGGTCATCACATTCCACTGGAGCCACTCTGTGGTGCGCAGCAGAGCGGAGGAGAGGGCAGGCCAGGGCAGGAGAGGACAGGAGAGGAGAGGAAACACTGACCAGAATCTCTGCATGTCATGCAACATGAATATCATACCAAAGATACATGTGGTTTGGTGCCATTTATGTAAAAGAAGTAACCCTTTTTTGAGCTTATTGTGAATTGTATGTTTTTTGATCCTCTCTCTGTGCAACTACTTCAGCTCAAACAACTCATGAAGCCAACCTTTGAGATCTCTTTGCTTAAAACCACCAGAATGTATCCATGTTTTGAAAGACAGCATCTCTACTGGTCAGCCACACATAGTGGGAACTTCTCTTTGTCCTTAATATTTTAATCTCTGACTGGGTCTCCACCAGTGATGGAAGGTATGATTCCTTGGGATTGGTGGAGTGCTTAATACTTACAGATAAATCCCCCTGGCTGCAGCGTATCTGTACTGGACAGATCAGCCAAATTATTGCTTTCCATTACCTCCTCAATTGATGAAGGTGTCCTCTCCATATTGGATTTGTCTGTGTTGCCTCCCAAGGACCTTGGAAAATCCTCATTTTGATGCTTTGTTACGAGTTGTTCTACACATACATGAGGTTTTTAAAGAGGTTCAAGTATCTATAAATTGTGTTAATGTGCTTTGAGATTACAACTGCCTTGGTGCTTGTAATTCCAGCTATTTTAGGCCAAACGTTTATAAAGGGGAGAGAGGTCTAATGTTTCCGTGCTGACTCAGGAGTTGAATTATTCACCCTGGGTGTGTGTATTTTTCTCTCACACAGACCTCCACCCCAAATTAGGGAAAATGCAGCTTGTGCTTGTCATCAAGGCAAGACAGGAAGGAAAAATGAATGATATAAACTACAGATGGTTGCACAGTGACTCATGATCATGCGAGTAATGGAGGAATATCAGGAGCCTTAATCACGGGGAAAGGACCCTGCATTCCTCATGTTGGTGCTACTTAGGAGTGAGGGTGTGAAATGAGGCATGTTCAACATGTGGCCGGCTGATGTGCGAACCACATCGAGCATCAGAGCCAAAAAGACAAATAAAGGAAGGAAGGAAATGAGGAAGTTAGCGTCTGTGTCTTAATTTCTGTGTTTCCTTCAATTTTTTTTCCCTGCACACTGTCTATCCCCTCTTTCCATATTCCTCCCCATCATTCCCTTTAATCACTTGTTAAATGTTCCATTTGCCACAGTTCTCTCTGTACCCTTTTTATAGCCGGTCGTAGTCTATGTCCTCCCACACAAAGAGGTGTCTGTCAGTGTTGATGGGAGACTGTGCACAGCTGGACTTTGGCAGCATGGGAACAAGGGTTGGAACTGGGATTGGGGCTTTGAGTCCACATGGACTCTGTGACTGAGGCCATTTCTGCCACACGATTAACAGCCTTCCAAACACACCGTTGTCTCCAAAAGGAGAGGCTTGCCACAAATAAAAGTGAAGGCAGAACAGCTCTCCTGTTGTTCTTTGGCATGAATGTCCTACTAAAGTTTTTGCTGATGTCCTTGTTTGAAAGCTTAGATGCTGGACGTTTAATGTGTAATGTAATGGCAGTTTTTTTTATTACATGTTGTTTAAACATTGACTTTTGGAGTCACTGCCAGCAAAGTGTGGGAGCTTAAGCAGGTGCTACAAGAGAGCTTATGGCAAAGTTTGGTTAGAAATAAGAAGCATGGTAGAATTTTTTTTTTTTTTTTTTTTATGTTACTTCTTTGAGAATTTGAAAACACAGTGTGAAATGATTATTATATGAACACCCATAATAAAGTCTATTTTCTGATTAGATAAGCAAAAGATGCTCCAGACTTAGTTTGACTTGATCTTGTGAGCTTGTGTGCTGTATAGTGACACAAGGTATGCGGTGCACATACATTCAACATTCCCTGGTTGTGCGCACTGCCAAAGGTCAAAGTGCATCGAGTGAGATATCAAATGGATCCAAAGGCATGTTTTTATGTTAGGCCTTCAGAGAGACACACCCCGCTGCAATGTAACCCTGCTGCCCTTTAGCGGCTTCTAATCAGGCTTAGAAGGTATATAGTTATAATTTACATTTTTCTATTTTGGTGTATTTCTTTGCAAGTATTCTTCACAGCGAAAAATTGCGATTCAGCCCCAAAGTGACCTCTGTAACAAGTGTAAGAATGGCTGGTTTGTGGTCTCTTCAGTCTGAGTGCATTGTAGTGTCATTGTCCATTGTAGTTGTGTTTATACAATTACCACGAATATATACACTTGACCACGAAACAAATTTTTGCATAAAACATAACTGAATGCTCTCAAATTGCGCACACACATCCTGTCTGAATTCTTCTCTAATGGCTCACTCTGGCCAAACAAAAGGCCAAGGAAGATTCAGATTTATTGCCACAAGGCGGAGAAAGGCATTTATAACCATGGCTTTTTTGTTCAGAGGCATTTTCCAACCCATGCACCCCTCATCTCCCTCTGAAATGCCAAAGGCATCTGGTTGATAGCTCCTCACACGCTTTCAAATTGTTCCCCTTTTCCCAAATTTGGACTCAAGTAGAATGGGGCTATTGTCAACTTGTTTAGCGGGCTTGAGAGAAATTCATTTATCTTTCCTGGCATCTTAACCTTCTCATAGATGGACGCAGTGGAAACTTCATTTTGCTTAACAATTTTGCCTTTTACACCTCCTGGGCCACAGGACGTAAGATGTGTTTATCAGAATCAAACTGTGGGTCACTGGTATGACATTCATTCAGTCGAGATGACGAGATATCATAAATAGAGTAGGCATGTGACAATTATGACCACATGGTTCCCATTTTGGGCACTGCACAGAGAGCCGAGCTGTAAAAATGTCTTAGCGGTATTTCAAGGCAACTTCTGCAGCCTTTGTTAAATCCCCAACCCTGAGTATAATATTGGCCCTCATCAATGTCCAGTCTATGATGATGCTTTAGTACGCGTGTATGTACTGTGCCACCATGTCGGGTGTATGTGCCACGTGAGGGATGCAATGAGCTGTAAATTAGCCCTTGCATGGCTCTGGTGGATCTGCGGCCGTTATACGCCCTCATCTTGTGTGTGGACAGGACAGGCTGCAGCAGCTGGGAATGCACATTGACCTCAGTGGGAGAAGCCAAGGACAGCAAAAGTGAGGTCAAAAGAAAGATCAGATCAGAAGTTGGTATCGAAAGGAAAAGCAGGCCTGACCCTAAAACCAAACATAGAGGGGGAAAGCCGCAATACTGATCACATAAGTTTTTCATATTTCAAACTATTTCTATTGTGATTAAATTTGCCACAGCCTATGCAAGAACTCATTTTATCTTAAGTTCCTCATCTTTAAGACTTATGTAGGAACAAGTTCATGTCCAATGAAGGATCCAAGATCATCTCTGTAGTACACCAACAAAAAAATAACTAACTAGCCTTGTGCCAGAGCTAAACTGTCAAGAATTTACAATATCCAAACATTAGCTCTAGTAAATACTATTTCAGATCCTTCTTTCTCTCTGTGAGAGATTCTGTGTGTAACACAAGCCGCTGTGGTAAACTCTCAGTTGTTGAACACAGTTTTTTCCATGCAGCGTTTGGAGCGACCACCCAAGGCCTCTGACCACACTGCTCGTTGCTCCCAACCAGAGCGGGAAGCGGAGGAAGACCTTCAATGTGTTACCGCCTCACTCCTCTCTCTCCTAATTTACCCAGCAAAGGCATTACATGCCCACATAGTTGATCCTGGCTGCTGAGGACAGTAGGGCACAGCTGCACTCGGGGCTGGATTTCACCCTCCTCACTATGGAAAACCTCTTCCCACTCTCCCCTGGACAGCTGCAGTCGACCAACCATAGGCACACCGGTGTTGATGTTTACATTTATTCGGTGGCTGTGTAGACTCAGTATGGAGTATGGGAGGGTCCTCACTTAGAGAGCAGCCACACCCCTGACAGTTTCATGCATTCATCTTTATGTTTAATTGGATTTATGGCCACTGATACACCAACAAAAAACAGCAACAAACAAATGTCATTCGGCTTTTTAACGTATTTAGCGTTGTATTATTTATGATTTGTGCTCTCTCCTTTATCTTTTATTCAAACAGAGGCAAAACAACAGTTTGGATTGGGCCGGATTCATAATCAGAACAGATATATTGCTTTTATGTATTTGACTCCAGATTGCCACCCAGATATGTTTTGGATGATAATGATGTAGTTTAAACAAGTGGAACTAGAAGTGCACTCAGACCTCTGCTAGGGCCAAGCAGAGGTATACAATACCACAGCCCAAGCACCCAATGAAACTCAAAACCGAGGGGGCATCCACTCAGGGCTACCAGGAGTATATCGCACAGAAAGAAATGATATAGATTCTAATGATATCAGTGTGAACTGAACTGCATTTCGTTGTCTTTATACTTGTACTCTGCACAATGACAATAAAGTTGAATCTAATCTAATCTACAACTGAAACGCAAGTGCAAAAATAGAAGTCTTAAAATAGAACTTAAAAATGCCTGTAGAAGGGTAAAACCTGACACTGTCTAGGGGCAACAATTGAAAATGGTTGATCGCCTTGAAGCATGGAATGGAGGGCAGTAATTGGTCAGTAGATCTGAGGTATCTGTAGGTGGAGTAAGAGCTGAGGAAATGGCATTATGCACAGGGCAACAAGGACACAAAAATTGCTCTAACATTTTCTTGACTGGTGCATAGTGTGTGCATAAAGACTTCTTTAGTATGATCTGTGCAAACAGCATCCATTAGGTGTAAGAATGTCAATGACAAAAAGCTATTTTTTGACTGTTAAGATGAAGAATACATGTTACTTTTATTTGTGGCAGGCAAACAGTTGTGATTACTATTCCCGTATCACAGATGCATAGACACACACACTACAATATACTGCGCACAACCTGACAGTGTATCTGAGTGGTCTGAGAGCTCAGCTGTCCTTGTGTGAACCGGATCTGTGAAACAAAACTGCAATTGTAATTACAAGCGTCTGCACAGGAAATAAATCACATTGTCTTCTCTTGTCCTTAGAAGGTCTGCAGACGAGGAACTGTTGCGTAAGTGTTTGCGTGTGTTATGTGTAGTTTGTTAGCCATGACTCGCTGCTATCTTGGCCCCTGTCCACCAAAGCAGCCCAGTGCCCCCTGTCTGCGAAGGCAAACAAAGAGCTGCTATGTGTCAAATACACAGTTTAACTGCCTCACCAATCCAAACCCCCACTATGCTTCTATCTGCCAGTGCTGAGCAGAGAAAATGATGTGCCCACCTGGCACTCGCCCACCTTGCAAATTATTATCATACCACCATCCTACTGCGACTGCCAATTGTGTTTGAAGTCTGCACAATTGACAAACTGCAAATCAGTTTCAATTCACAGTCATTTCAATGTATACACATGGTCATCACAGTTCAGTGAAGCGGCTACAGTATGATGTAATATAACATCCCTCCCCCTCCCCGCTATCACCCCTGTCTGCAAAGAAGAATCCTGTGGGAGTGACTGCTATGAGCATTAGGGGTGAGAACAAGCTTTTTGGAAAATGCTCTCTGGAGAGAGGAAGAAGGGCAATCGTCTGGCTGGAGAGGGATAATGAACATGTGGATTTAGAAAGGGAAAGGGGAGAAGTGGAAGGCAGGGGTGAAAATACTGAGAAAGGATAAGAACCGGAAGGAATATGAGGCAGGTGGAGAGGTCTGAAAAACAGGAACGGTGACAGTAAAAATAGGTCGAAGACTGACAGTCATACACATAAGAGGATGCAAGTAGCAAATTGTCAACATGAGTGAATGCCAAATTTCCGATGCGAGGGCTCGAGTCACTGTCAGTGCACTCGATCCTGTCAAAGGCGCTCCCTGTTGCCCCCTGTATTTCATATGTGGGAATGAGTGGAACACTGTTCCCTTTGTCTGCTGCCCTCTTGTAGCTTTTGGACTATTTCAGACACAAACTGTAGGCGATGCAGGCAGGCCATCTCAGAGGCTATAAGACACACGGCAAGGGTGATGGCTCACCCCTGACAAGTTGTTGCTGAGAAAAATGACTGCTTTTGTCGTCTGTACTCTTGGCACCAGGCATTATGTAAGGAGTTAAAGGAAGACAAACATATAGAGCAGAGTTCATAAATGGGAGGTATTGGGAGAAAGAGAGCTCAAAAAAAAGGGAAAGAATGGGAAAATGGAAGAGGGAAGATGGCAAAAGATGTAAAGATAAACAAAAAGCTTGGATACCTGGTCTATCATTAAAGTCGTAAGTAGACAGGACAGCAGCTCGCCCCTGTCAGGGAATGATATTTTCCTACAAACACAAACATTGTTTTAGAGTCCTCAGTAGGTAGACACATGATGGCAAGAAACGTTGATGAATGCAATTAAATTCTCTCTCAGTTCCCTAATCAGAATGGGGTGATGTATCTCTACTAAATCCCCATGAACTTAAGCTCCCATCCTGCTCCTGACTGGGATCAAGATAAAAGGTTTTTGTTTTCAAGATTATTTTTGCTTTTAAGGGTGCATCATGCCGCATAAAGGAGCTGCACCTAATCTCATGATCTCTTTGAAGAGTTATAGCTATATTAAGAATACAAATGCATTACTGTAGGTCATGACATGCATGGCCTATTTATTCTGGCCTTGCTGTTGCTGTTAAAGCCACGTTTAAAAGTAGAAGAAAAAAGCAGAAAGAAAAGGACAAATTCAAAGCCTCTTAAAATCTAATTTCCTGACTCTAAAGCCCAGTCTTGCAAATTCCTCAACTGTGCAAATAAAACAAAAGAAAGGAAGTCAAGAAGCTTCCTGGGCTTCACTGTATTGACTCACATACTGTACACTTTTTCCTTACACATGCACAGTTATATATAAATATTGTGTTTCCTGAATCGCAATTGAAAATACAGTTCAGCTTTAGGCATTTAGCCAAAGTTGAAAATGTAAATTCATACTCGTGCTTACTTTTGTAGGTTGAGGGATAACAACAGTTACATTTCTAAGTCAAATGATTACTTCGTAGAAGGCATTTTGTGATATCAGCAGACATTTTATTGTTATGAGATAGATGATTTGTAAAGTCAGACATCTGGAAGCCTATTTCGATTGAGATTAAATTGAGACTTGGCCTTAAAAAACCCACAAGGACTTAAACCTTCCTTACAGACAGACTGCTGCTCAGACAATGACAAGTCCATAACTTTCCACTTTGCGCTTTTTGATGAAGTGTTAGAAGACAAAAATGAAGTACAGTGGATGTTTTTATTTGAACCAGCAGATGGAGGAATGGAAACTTTGCATAGCGGGCGGATTGCAGCCAAACAAGTGAACAAGAGAGAGGGCAGTTATTTTCTGGACATGCTAAAGAGGAATGTGCTGCCCCTGTGACCATAATGTCAGTCAACATGGCGGAAACACCCAGTCACTTTAAATGTCAACAACTGACCATTTCCTGTAAAAACTTCATATCGACAACTGTTGATTTGAACAGAATGACGGATTTCTGCGAACAATACGTGAGCCCTGTGATATCATACTTGTTGGCTCTTTTGCGTCCAATGTTGCTAGCATTAGGAATGCTGCTGGACTTTATTGGTGCCAGTTCTGGTAACACCCAAAGCATCTGAAGCATGCCAGCCTGGGTGGGCTTGCCATTTATAAATACACCCCTCTAAACGTGTCCGAAATTCACTGTGGTTTTTACAGCCACGAGGTTCACCGCTCAAATAAGACGAAGAGGAGGCCTATTTACATTCATCATGTGCTTGTATGTGCATGTGACCTGGCAACCAGTCAACAAGATATCGGACAGGTCGCTGCTACAGTAAGAGTCGTCATAATTCACCCTCTCTGGTTGTGTATTTAGAGCCGATGAAAAGCTATCCTGGTTTATATGCTTCACATGCAAACACATAATTCAGCTCCAGCAGAGGATGTCTTTATGCAGTCATAGGTCACATTTACACCTTAGCTGGGACAACTCAATCCATTTAAAGGAAAGGTTACGATTTTTTTCAAGTTTATTTTAACACATGCCGTGTATACGTTAAAAGAGTTGTTGGCCACTGTAGTTATTCCTCCTGTTCATTCTGGCTGTGAAGTAAAACCTTCCTAGCGCCACTACACTGTGAAAGATGGGGGGACAAAATCTACAGTCAGCAGTCTGAGTTATCAGAAGTAGGTTTACTTTGTAAGAAATGTTCTCTTTTTGTGTCTCCATCCATTTTCATTTATTAGCTTAGTTTAATGATCAATAGGTCCATAGGGCATGCAATAGGTCAAGCTGATAGTGAATTTTTTTGAGCGGCCTCTGCTGGACCACAAAGACAATTCATCTCTGTTATGCTCTAAATTTAGAATTTGAACAGGTCATTCCACGTTTGAAACAAAAGTGACAGCCTTCTAGAGACAGACATCTGTGGGGAATTGCAATGTTGGGACTGTATGGAGGCTTCTTTGTCAAGGCAGAGACCGAAGTTATTACTATGAATCTAAAAATACAAAATAAAAAGACACAATTCACTTAATTTTAATAAACCCAAGAAGGCTGTTCCCAGGGTATCATAATATCCGTTATTTGCTTCAGACTGCCTCTAAATCTCTAAAAATTAATCAGCTGCATTTTAATGCACAGAAGGGCCGGTTTTCCTATCAATTTTTGTTTTAAATTTTAATTATGAATACAAATGCGGTGTATGGTAAATATGCGGGGTCTGAATCAGCATTGGGAAGGGCATACCTTAAATACTCTAGGGTTATAAGTTAGATCTCAACAAGTTTCACTGAACTCCTCCAAAATAGCTGCTCTGTTTCTAAGCCAAGGCATCGGTGGCCTTCTGACCTGCAGCAATGCTGGGAATGTGCAGAGGTGTAGATTTAAGACTTCTGAGTACAGTTTGTCTGAGCAACACCTCTGTCAGATTTGTTGAGTAATGCATACTGGACATAAGGTAGATTGCAGTGTGTGTGTGTGTGTGTGTGTGTGTGTGTGTGTGTGTGTGTGTGTGTGTGTGTGTGTGTGTGTGTGTGTGTGTGTGTGTGTGTGTGTGTGTGTTGGAGTAGTAAACTGCAGAATGAAAAATGTGCAGTGTCAGGCTGTTTTCTGCAACACTGGCACACTCTTTGCATCTGACAGTTCTGTGATGAAGTCAGACATTTTTAGAAGCATGGAGGCAAACACCAAGACAGAAGGTGAATTTCTGCCATTTGTCGCACGGCAACTGAGGTTGTCCGCCCAACAGTCGTGCAAACCTAAAGATCATGCTTGGTTTGCCTCTTTTTCCTGAGATGGTTCTTCTAGTGTTTATAGGAACAGAAAAAGCTCATAAGAGAAATTGTTTTCAGATGTATTTGGTTTTTGAATTTTTGAGTTGGAGCATGCATGCAATGCCCGTGTAAATAAACCTTTTACCTAAAGTGGAGGTGTAGGATTCCACTGTGTGTGGTCCTCGTGCAAACGTCCTTGCACGCTTGACAAAAAAGTTCCTGGAAATGGGATGGATTGAACTTGATGGAATTCCTCTGTGGTTTAACAAGCTTCTGTATCACTCCTTATTTTTACCACCCTATTATTCTGGTTAATCATTCAAATACTGCCATGCATATGTGCTGCTGTAAGAATTGTGCCTTATAAGGCAGGACCAATGGCTGTGCTCCTTCAAGGCATTCAAGCATTTTGCTGTCAGTCCTCTCTTGCAGTTATAGCTCCTCAGCAAAGTCCTCCACACGTGCTTGTTAGACTTCGTGTTCTGCACCAACTTCCCAGTGTCCAAAGGTTTTTAACGTTGACTTTGCACTTAGAGACTGCACATTTTCCATTGCTAGGGAAAACCATCTGAAGAGAGCCAGCAGTCTTCTGGTGATGTGTGACTTAGGGCGCCAGCCGGAGGTTTGCAAATGGCTGATTTAATGGCTCATTAATCTGCCAGTGGCTGTGACCGCTGTCAGTCAACATGGGACCTGCTTGGTTTGCTAATAAATGTTAGGGATTATGAATCTCACCTATAAATGGTCACAAATGCTGCTTTTCTTAAGTTTATGCTGCACAAAACAAATACAAAAGAAGGGAACTTCCACAAGAATTCACTACTGTATGTCTCTTGCCTTTTCATTTGTATTGTTTTGCTGTTTGTTTTAGCATCAACATCTGAAGCCATAATGTAGTGAAGGCAGCACTTTCCTGAGAAGAAGGAGAATAAATAAAATGTACAGACTGATGACAGTCCAACCCTTTAGATTAGGGTGACCATATTTTGATTTCCAAAAAAGAGGACACTCGGCCTGGCCTCGAGACAAATCCAGACAGTGGTGATTCTCAGAGGTAAATGAACATCCTTTATTATGCCTCAATTGTGCAAAAATACCTTCTGTAATAAAATCAAATCTGTAACAACATGTAACAAAATAATAGCTCTCTTTTAAAATAAATAAATAATATGAAATAATGTTCTAAATATGACCTTTCCTTTTTTGTTAGAAAATCCAGCTTCAACAAAATATCTCTTAATACCTTTTCAATGTAATAAGATAAATAATAAAGACACTGAAACATATGTGCCAGCTTTGCACACGGTGCACTCCGCCTCCCACTTGTCCGGTCCCGACCGGGACGGTATGTGGGACATTTTTTTTGCAGTTCAACTGTGAAGCTGCACTAGTCTTGTTTTATGGTTGTAAGTGGCCTGATGTTTATACTTGTGCGCTAGTGTGTGCGTCGAGACGGCGTGTGTGTGTGTGTGTGTGTGTGTGTGTGGGGGTGATATAGAGCGGGGGAGAAGTGAGAGTGACAGCGAGCGAGTCCTACCGACTCTAGAGTCATAGTGAGAGAAACAAAGTGTCTCCCCTGTGTTTTCTGACCACGGTGGGAAATCTTTAGCAGGAAACGCTTCGGCATTTTGTGTGTAATGCTGCTCCACTGCAAGGGGGTAAGCTTCGCTTCAGAACTCGAGCCATCTATGGCGCCATTTTGTTGCTAACTGGCTATCACCTCCTGTTAGCATTCCGCTGACCGCCATTTTTGTTTTTCGTCACTTGACTGCGAATAACTTTACATCAGAAATGTTTAAAGACTCTATTTGTCCGTTGTTTAGTTCCAAAGAAACACGACAATGTATAAAAGGCTCCATTACCTTGTACCTCACGTTATAGCTCCGTAGCAGACGTTTTTGTAAAAATAAACTAACGATTGTGTCATAACCAAGTGACTTACTGTCGCATAGTAGAGGAATTACCGTATAGTACAGGAGAAGCTCGCAGGCAGTTTCGACTTACATGAGCTGTTTAGGTTTAATTACTAATGTTAACTAGCATGTTAGTTAGCAATAATTAGCCTGTACTTATGTTATCTCCTTACATATACCTACACTCTCCGTATATGTAAGATTGGGAATGATTGAGATTTCTCTCAGCACAGCTACCAGAAGACTTCCAACTTTCAGACACGTTGCTCACGTCACATTCTCTCAGTTGGAGGCTGCGCAGTAAAGCTGGCCATCACCGGAAAAGTGCTTCTAATAGCCTTCACTGGTCTCCGTCCAGAGCAACGGGGTCTATTGGTCCATTATATACTGTCTATGCTCCGCTGTCTGCCCTGGTCCCTGTGTATGTGCGCGTCGCAGAGCCGCTCACAAGGCAGCCTCTCGGGAATTACGTCACACAACAAAGTAGCCTACCGTAGTATTGTTTTGAGCAAAGTGCCAGTCAATTTAAGTACACGCTTAATGGTCCCATGAAAAACAGTGAAAACCGGACATTTTAATGAATTTATAAAAAAAAAACGGACGCCCCGGACAGTAGGTAAAAAGTGGACATGTCCGGGCAAAAGAGGACGTTTGGTTACCCTACTTTAGATGGAATATAATTTGGAGGAAACCTAGTGATTCAGTCCTGCATCCTACAGGAAACCCCTATGAGATGCAATAAGGACTAAATTCTCAGGCTGAGCTCCAGGATGCACAGGCAGCGCACACATGTGTGAGATTAACTAGTGAGACTCGGTCTCTTTCTTACTGTCTCATGTCTTCAGTCTAACAGTGGCGAAATGGAGATAGTTGCCTTTTAGGCTATTATCTTAGCAATTTGATTTAGTGTATAGAGTACTTGCCCTTTTCACCTGAATCTTTATTCTGGCGACAGTCTGTCTCGCCATTGACTTTCAGTCCTTTTACAATAAAACAGACAGAGACTATTTTACATTCACATCTAATTTGTGGTTGCGCAGGAAATGACTAACGTTTAAAAAGAAATTCAATTTCAATTCTTTCTCTGTTGTAGCTAAACCACTCTGGGTTTTAAAGCTAAGCTATATCTCAGCAGTCGTGAGCCGGCATTAATAAACAAATATGAAACACGATGCGGGATGAGGGGTGGGTGGAGCGATGCCAGCATGGAGGATGCCAGGCTCTTCTGAGTTGGAAGACTGTAGGCCTTCAAATCCTGGAGCTTGGGCTTAAACCATAGGAACACCTCCTCTGGATCTGTTCACCACACATACACATGCTGGTAAAAAATAAACACTAGAAGGAAAAGGGAGGTGCAGATGATGGAGTAGTGACGTATCCGTCCAGTCCATTTCCTCCTCTCTGTTTTGTTGTGAAATCCCTCTCGACCTCACCCCAGCTTTCTCATTTAGAGGGAGAGAATGTGCTGGGCACGCCTGTGTTTTCTGTAAATATCTTAGGTCTCCTCTCCGCCACCTCTTCTCAGGGCAAAGATGGAGCCAGCCATGTGCCCCTCCCTTCCTCCCTCCCTCGCTCGCTCTAAGCCTCCTCTTGGGGAAGGAAGCTGACCCTCTCTCCACCCTGTAAGAGGTTAAATCCCAGAGGAGGGGAAGAGAAGGGTGTCGGCCTGGACCCTTTGACTGACAGCAGGAAACGCTCGGAGGAAACTGAAAGGAATTGTGCGTCTGTTTTTCAATAGTAACAGACAGGATGTGTAATGTCAGTGTGGTGTCGCGAAGCTATGGCATGTTGGGGCTCTGCAACCTCACATTCTGTGAAAACACCCACTGTCTAATCACTTCATATCTATGGTACTGCCGGTGTTTTTGGCATTTAAGGGGAAGTCTTTTTTTTTAATATTTTTTTATAGACCTAGTAACCCTCCCAGAAAACATCGGCAAAATAAGAATAATCCTTAATTTATGTGAAACATAAAATTGATTCATATAACAAAGAAATATTTCCGTTTTAGAAATACCAATGCTGCTTGACCGTGGTAGATACAAAAGGCTTCACACTGTAATGTTTACTGAAGGGCCTTTACATCCAACATAGCAATGCTCGCCACATTACCAAGTGCCATTATTATAATCACATCCAGCACTACTCCAGGAATTCCAGTGCAGACCAGTATCCAAGGCCATACTATACACTATATTGCATGCTTCCTGTGAGCCCTACTATTGTTTGGATTCATTCCAAGCAAAGACACTGTCAACAGTTTTCATCTAAAATATCCATCGCCTCTTCGTCAGTTACATTATAAAGCAGACGGACCGCAGCAGGACATTTTATTCAATAGTTAAGCATCCTAGTTGACTTGATAGCAAGACATACAACTGGCACAGTTCCATAGCAGTTGCAGTTTAACTGACATTGTCACACCTGGCTTTTTGTCACATCTGTGGCCAAATAAATATTGACGGACATCTTTTATCTACTCCCAAAATGTCCTTGTTGACTGTAGATTCTCTCTAGCTAGCTAGCCATTATGCTAGTTGTCTGAGGCTAATACATGATTTTAAGTGACTGTTAATCACTGTTGTTTTCTTGTTGAAATAGTGGATCGCAGAATGCCATGATCGACCAATCACAATCGAGTATTCAACCAAGCTGTGTAATAATGAATAGTTAAATTACGCAATTCATTCAATGTCACATTTCTTTTTGTTTCTGCAGTGACCCTGACCTGCACCTTTTGCTGCAGACCTCGACACCCATTGACCACTGCTGGGTTACACCACGATGAGTGTCAGAGGTTACACACCCACGATTAAAGACCAAAAGGTGGGTCCGTTTTTCACTATTGAGCAGTTTGGCTTTAAGACTTGGAGCTGCGTTGGAATACTCACTATCCAACATTCAAACTTAAAAAAGGTCAACAATTAACTGTGCCACCTGGACAAACTTCCATCATGGTTGAAAATATTCTCGCCTGGTTTCCCATCGTTTTGAGGGTTCCCAGAGCTCGCTCAAAAATAATCAGAGCTAGAAAAAGTTAGAAAAAAGGCTTCGTCCAAGCGGTCAAACCTACACAAGGGGGACATTTCCTAACTTCTATTATTCTTCCACTGAAAACCCAAAATGTGTGGCTGTTATGCCTTCACTTAAATGTGCTTTGCTCAGCTAAAATTTGACAGCAAATGCCTGAGAAAAAAACCACCTGCCAGACTCATTAATTGTAATTTATGAGTACCAGACGTTGGGCCTTTCCTTGATGGCTAATTTCAAACAGCTTTCAAAATCAACCTATATGTTGATAGATGTTATAAACGGAACAGTTTCATAGGGAACAACTGTAGCTGTATTCTCCTCTGTAAAACATTTCTCCCTCATATTGTCAGTCATTGTTTGGATGTCCTTTGCAGTAAGCTTAACCACAGCACCACGTACACTCACACACATTAAGGGGCTGGCTTCATTACACACCCATCTTGGTTTGTTTGACCGCTCTCTCATGTGAAAAGATTAATTGGCTGGTTCAGACTGGCTCAGCTCGGCTAAACTAAATATTTAAGTACTTGAGGTGCCTGTGGTTGGCTTCAGACCCCTCGGTGATGGGCTTGAACCTGGTTTGTTTTTCTCATCCCACGCATGCGATTGCACCCTCTGAATGGCCACTCCCCATCATGTTTACCTATAGAAGATTTTTTTCCTTCTCTATCACATGCACATTACTGTATTACATGAAGATGAAAGCCTCCGGGAAGCACAGCATGAGCCAAAGATAACTGGCCAACATATACACTACTGGTCAAAGGTTTTAGAACACCCAATTATTTTAGTTTTTTATTGAAATTTTAGCAGTTCAAGTCCAATGAATAGATTGAAATGGTACAAAGGTTAAGTGGTGAACTGCCTGAGGTTAAAAAAAAAAAAAGTAAGGTTACCCAAAACTGAAAAATAATTTACATTTCAGTATTTTACACGAAATGGGTTAACAATGTAAAGCTGTTCTGCAGCAATGGAGGTTGATCAAGCTTTGAAAGTTGGTGCTACCAATTCCCACAGGTGTTCCAATTTACGTTCCAAACCCCTCTGTTTTATAAACGTATTGTTGCAACACACTGTGGTACCATACCCTTGTGAGCATTATTTGAACAGTATTGTACTGCAGAAAGTAGTAGTAATTAACAATGGAAGAGAGACAGACCATCATAACACTTAAGAATGTCTTTCCTACAGAGAAATTGTGAAGAAAGTCAAGGTGTCAGTGAGTACAGTATTCTTCACCATCAAAAGGCACTTAGAAACTGGGGGAAACTCTGACAGGAAGAGGTCTGGCAGACCCAAAGCCACGACAGAATCAGAAGACAAGTTTCTGAGAGTCAACAGCTTGCGTTATAGGGGGCTCACAGGAAGAAGAGCTTCAAGCACAGCTTAATAGTGGTCGTAATGAGCAAGTCTCAGTTTCAACTCACTGTAAAGAGAAGACTTGGAGCTGCAGGTTTGATAGGTCGAGTTGCAGCAAGAAAGCCATTGCTAAGACGTCAGAATAAGAAAAAGAGGCTTGCCTGGGCCAAGAAACCTCATCAATGGAAAACTGAAGACTGGAAGAAGGTGTTATGGACTGATGAATCAAAATTTGAAATCTTCGGTTCATCACGCAGGATTTTTGTACGCCGTCGAGTAGGTGAAAGGATGGTTCCTCAGTGTGTGACATCAACTGTCAGACATGGAGGAGGAAGCGTGATGGTCTGGGGCTGTTTTGCTGGATCCAGGGTCGGTGATTTGTACAGAGTGAAAGGCACCTTGAACCAAAACAGCTACCACAGCATTTTGCAGCGCCATGCAGTACCCTCTGGTATGCGCCTAGTTGGTCAGGGGTTCATCCTACAGCAAGATAATGACCCAAAACATAAGTCTAAGCTATGCCAGAACTACCTTAGCAAAAAAAGAACAAGATGGTAAGCTTAAAAAAATGGGGTGGCCGGCACAGTCACCAGACTTAAACCCCATTGAGCTGGTTTGGGATGAACTGGACAGAAAAGTGAAAGCAAAGCAACCTACAAGTGCCACACATTTATGGGAACTTCTGCAACAGAGTTGGGAAGAACTTTCTGAAGAATATTTGATTTCCATTGTAGAAAGAATGCCACGAGTGTGTTCAGCTGTTCTATCTGCCAAAGGGGGCTACTTTGATGAGTCAAAATTTAGAATACATTTTGGTTTATAAATTGATTCCATGATTTCTTTTCTAACTTAAATTGTTCATTTGTTCAGAGTACAATAAAACTGCATGAAATGAAACTGCATGAAAACTGCATGAATTTCAATAAAAACCTGGAAAAATTGGGGTGTTCTAAAACTTTTGACCAGTAGTGTATGTATTTATTTTGGTCTTTGTGTGCACATACATTACACAATGTAGACAGTTCCCCGCCACTGCTTGCTTGTGGATACAATTGGGTCTCATTACAGGTTAAAGTGGTGGATTATAAGGATTACACGCCTGCTCAGACTAAACAGTGGAAGAAATGAGTGTTGATAAGTCTGGGAAATATTTGTACTGTTTGTTCAAAGGCTCATTTAAGTGATGCTATATTAAAGGACTCAAAGTAAGAGGTTCTCAAAAATCACTTTAGAAACACATGAACTGTAATCTGTAAAACTACAACCCATCAAGCGGCAAATTCTGGTTAAAGTCAGCCTTTGCCAACTCAGTTTTTAAAACAGTAACAAAATAGTTGTACATTTTGAAAAAAAAAAGAATTTAAAGTGCTCATATTATGCTTTCTGGCTTTTCCCCTTTCCTTTATTGTGTCATATATCTTTTTTGTGCATGTTATAGGTTTAAAAAGTGAAAAAGCTAGCGTGGCACGCCCTCATACTCTGCTTCTGACTGGCTGGTTGTCTTTACCTAGCTACTGTGCATGTGCGACTCCCAACAAAGATGGAACAGAAGTGAGATGCCTCACTCTGTAGCTAAAACAGAGAGCTCAACACACAGGGTGATAAGAGGAGCTGCAGCAATGTGCAGTACAACAAAAATATGGTGTTTTTTGAAAATTAAACCATGTAAACCTATTCTGATATAACCTCTAAATACAATTATGAACCTGAAAATGAGCATAACGAGCACTTTAAAGTATTTTTGATTGATGTAATATCTGTTACACTCATGGCATTGATTGATCATACATGCAAAACACACAGCATGTATTAATATTGCCCACAAGATCCTTAGAAATCACGTGATATGAATAATAAAATCACAGCAGCATCAGTGATTTTCCTCATGAAACAGCTCATAGTTTGTATTCCATAAAGTCCTTCACAGCTGATTGGTTTTTACACATGTGAGTGATTATGTAAAATAAACACTAATCTGTATGAAGGTTTGTTCAAGTGTATATTTCTGCCAAGAGTAGATGAGGTGATGGGAACGTGTGCATTAGTGTTACGACAGAAGATCCTGATCAGCCAAGGTGACCTTCACAATAGAGGGATCTTGTAACACCTGGAAACAATTCTTTAATAGGAAACGGCTTATCAAGACATTAAGGACCGGCTTGTTTCCTCTAAGTAAAGTAAAAATGAAAAATGAACTTGAGGAATGCCCAACAAAAGTAAAAACTGACACATAGAACATTTTATTTTTTCATTTAGTTTCAAAAGGAGGGTGTAAGAGCTGAAACAATCATGTTCAACATTTCCCCCTCTGATGCTTTAATCAAAGTAATCAAACCATCAATGAAATGTAATGTTAGGTGGGAAACAGCCGTCTAGAAAGTGAACAGAGGCCTCGGACAAAAATGTATCCGAACATATTATACACATTTATCATTCTTTCTTTAAGCTGTTATCGCCAGCTGCAGAAAGTAAAATAAAAAAAATGACACCGGCATGCACCCATGTATAGTGTTATGCTTTAGATGCCAGAAGAATCTCTAGTCACAGCCAGAGTACTGGCTAAAGGAGGTATAGTCAGTCAGGGAATGGAAAAAGGTTCATGTCCAGGAATCACTAGCTCCATCTAGTGGTCATAAATAGACAGTGCAAACAGAATGTACAGGTACAGTGTAGAGGAAATTGCAGCATCGCCTAAATCTATATATATATATATATTTTTAAAGTAAATTACACTGCTTTGTTTCTAAATACTTTGTGTTTTAAATTTAAATTTAAAATGTGGTCATAAACACAAGTTAAAGCTACAGTGTGTAGTTTCTGCTGCCCCCATGAGGAATTCAAAGTAATGACAACAAAACTGTCACCGCGTCCACATGATACAAGCCTTACATGACCGCACACGCACCCCCACCCCTTCTCCACACAGTTGCTAGTAGCCAAGGAGGACACGGAGCTGATAGTCTTAATTAGCTTTGTAGCAACTCATTTGGCAATGGCTTGAATGTAACGGACGTTTATCAATATCAAAATGTTACGCAAATACATCATTTAAATGAAAATAAGATGCCTGTATTATGCAACCATTAGGGATGTTCTATATAAAGGTGTAGGTCTCAGATACCTCTTGTAAATCAAAACAACACATGTTAAACAGTAACAGACTTCATCAGTAGTGTGAAAGGTCAGGCTGAACTTTGCTGAACAACACAAATTACAACCTGAAAAATGAATACAGAATACAGAGTTATAACATTGGTAAAGCTTCGTAAATGTATATACGTATACTGCCGCTTCGGATGACACTGCAGCAGACATAAACGTTACAGATCTACAGAAAAGGAGCCAGATGAGGCTGATGCTTTATGCGGTAACGTTAAAAAAAAAACTATGGGGTTGTCGCTCTGGGACGGGCGAGTCTAATGCTGGGAGGGCAAAAATTACAGTATACTCACTACAAAAAACTAGACTAGACCACTGATCAAGATGGAGTCAGTGGCCTCCCCAATAACCAGGTCTAGTGATCACCGAACCTTTATTATTATGATTCAACAACATACAGTATAAGACTTCTAGAACAGCATTTCAAGGAGGTTTTGAAAGATGTTCTTCACGTCATACTCTAGTAGATGGAGAACATCAAAACAAGATGAAAAGCAGGGTAAGTATTTACAGCATAGTACGCAGACATCAATTCTTTAGTAGGATATTTTCATCTCACTGGCAACAACACAGACGGTTCCACGTGGTCGCTCCATGTGAGTCACCGCTCTGATCCAGCTATTTGTCCTCCTCCAGACGGAAACAAAGAAGATACATTACCAAAAGCACAATTTAGAAATCCTCTTATCTGTCATGCAAATACATTTTGCATGCTTTTTTGCTGTATTGTGTAAATAACAAGCCGTGAGGGTATGGTATTAGTGTAATCGGCGATTGGGAAACATTTGGTGGCTTTAGTTTTGGATAATATAGATATTTTGGCAATTCATAAAACTAAATACTGGGCTGACTATCACTATTTATATATATATATATATATATATATATATATATATATATATATATATATATATATATATATATATATATATATATATATATATATATATATTACATTGATGTGTATATATATATATATATATATATACACATACATATATTACATTGATGTATATTATAGTCACATATTTTTTTTATATATTTTGCATGTAAGACGAAAAGAATTGTTTAAAACCAATATCAGAAGGCTGTGCTTGAGATGAGTCAGTGAAAGTAGGGATTTGAGTTTGCTTTCTCACAATTTTCTCACACTCCCAGTATATTTCAAGAACATTCACAGTTATGTATTATGATGCAGGACGTTTCCCAAAACACGTTTACATTGTGGAAGCTGTTTTGTTTTTACACGAGGCGAGAATGAGGATTGAAAACCCATGAATAATTTGTTCTCAGGGATCATCTTTGTCTTTGCCGAATATCCCTTTTCCCAACACCAAACCAACAGCAGCAAATAAACAGCCGGATTTAAATGGTGCCATTTAAAGTAAAAAAAAAAGAAGGGAATAAATAAAATAAAATTAGAATAAAGTAAGATGAAATCCTTCGTCTACATGGATTACAAGCCCTGGTTATTATTTATAGACTATAAATGATTACACATGAAGATGTCACTGCCCAGCCAATTTGGGTCTGTAGAAAAATAATCCAGGAATTTAACTTGCATTAATATAAAAGTGACACTAGAGGGTGATAGTAGCACACTTATAAACAACTACTGTATAGCCTGAAGTTTGTTTTGTTTTCTTAATTACTGACATTTAAACCAACAAGTTTTGCAATTTAGGTCATCTTTTTATGGGTTGTATATAGAACAGCCTTCAAGTGATGTACCAAGCAGAAAAAGAAAGCTATATGTTTTTATAAAAAAAAAAATACACTGAATCTGCCAAACCTTTCAGTTTTCATGTAGCTTAGAGGGCAACTGGATTATCAGTGCTTTAGAAAAGTGGCGACATTTAAATCCTTTACTAATAAAAGTAGCAATACTACAAATTCAAAAATACTCTATTACAAATAGTGTATAAATTGTGTATTTAAAATTGTACCAAAATAAAAGCACAGAATTATTACCTGCTAAGAACTTCTGGGCCCTGTAGAAAGGCATTTTTCTATGGGATCCTCCCCGCTTCTACAGCTATTTATTCTAGCATCTTTTTGGGCCCTCCTCACATGAGGGCCCTGGGTACTCAGTCCCCCAGTCCGATGCTCTTGCTGCTAAATGTGATTGTAGTATTAACAGTAAAAGCATTTATTATGATGGAGAATGTCCCCAGTTTGTGTCATATACTGTTGGGTAGATTAATCTGTAACAATGCGTTCACCATATTTTATCGGACGATCACGAGTGTATGTCCATCCATCCATCCATCCATCCATCTTAGTCCGCGTATCCGGGGTCGGGTCGTGGGGTGGGCAGCAGCTCCAGCTGGGGACCCCAAACTTCCCTTTCCCGAGCCACATTAACCAGCTCCGACTGAGGGAACCCTGAGGCGTTCCCAGGCCAGGTTGCAGATATAATCCCTTCACCTAGTCCTGGGTCTTCCCCGAGGCCTCCTCCCGGCCAACGAGTGTATGTAAAATAACAATATGCAAAGTAACTGTAGCTGTCGCATACAGGCAGTGTAGCAAAACATAGGGTTATATTTCCCTCTGCTATCGTACTGCAGTAAAGTAAAGTATAGTATAGTAAATTAGTATCTAGAGTACTTATTAAGTAAATGTACTTGGTTACATCCCACCATTGCTTCTAGACAGTTAAAACTCTGGTACTCTGAATATTCTTATTTAAGCTTACCTGAGATCACAATACTCTTCTCTCACATACACATTTGTGTGTGTGTGTGTGTGTGTGTGTGTGTGTGTGTGTGTGTGTGTGTGTGTGTGTGTGTGACCCAGTGACGAGACATACAGTACAGGCCAAAAGTTTGGACACACCTTCTCATTCAATGTGTTTCTTTATTTTCATGACTATTTACATTGTAGATTCTCACTGAAGGCATCGAAACTATGAATGAACACATATGGAATTATGTACTTAACAAAAAAGTGTGAAATAACTGAAAACATGTCTTATATTTTAGATTCTTCAAAGTAGCCACCCTTTGCTTTTTTGATAACTCTGCAAATCCTTGGTGTTCTCTCAATGAGCTCCATGAGGTAGTCACCTGAAATGGTTTTCACTTCACAGGTGTGCCTTGTCAGGGTTAATTAGTGGAATTTGTTCCCTTATTAATAAAAAAGCAAAGGGTGGCTACTTTGAAGAATCTAAAATATAAGACATGTTTTCAGTTATTTCACACTTTTTTGTTAAGTACATAATTCCATATGTGTTCATTCATAGTTTTGATGCCTTCAGTGAGAATCTATAATGTAAATAGTCATGAAAATAAAAAGGAAACGTGTTGAATGAGAAGGTGTGTCCAAACATTTGGCCTGTACTGTACATGTTAATTAAATGTGATAATAATGGAGATAACACTGTATGTCATCACATTTTCAGATGCCATCAACTGGAGAAACTGAATTTATGCTGCGATGCATTGACCCATCTTCACAGTTCGTTCACAGTTCTCTCGATTCGTCACCGACGTAACATTTAAGGTAAGTTCCCTCCCCTTCCTCACAGACACAAAATGAATTGGATCATGCAAAAATGTAAATATGTTGGCTTTAATTCCTGCATGTCACGGAACACAAGGAGTGTTTTTAAGCATCTTAGTTTTATCGAGCAAGCTCTAAAGCCTGTTAAAATCAATGTCAGGCTGGAGGGCTCTTATTAGCTGGCCCGTAAAGTGGAATCTTTTAAACAAGGTTTTATCTTTCATTTCAGGGTTATTTATCTACAATAATCCACTCCAAGCCAGTGTTTGTGAGACTGTGGGTGTGGGGTCAGATTTCAATGAGCGTTCTACCTGTTTTGGAAGCAGAATGTTAATAAACTTGCAGAAGAGTTAGAAAACGAGGCAGCCTCTTGCGGTGAAAGACTTATGGAGATGAAACAAAAACAGCTGAGCCATAGTTAAAGATTACCAGCTTTCTCTTTTATTGAAAAATATAGCTGTTATTTCAAAGAGAGGAAAGTGAGGAAGGTAAATATATTAATATACTGTAAAACCAGAATAAGGAGTAGGAAAGGAAAACAGTACATACTTGGCATAACACTACAGCCACTGAATAGAAAAAAACAAACATTCAACAACAGAACTTTGAGCCAGTTGTTTTTCGCAGTGCCACTCGGCAAACCGCAGCTGTCAGGGCACCGAAAAACTTTTAAGCAGACCTCGGGCAAAAGGTATTTGCAAATTCCTTTTAAATGGTTTATTCTGGCCTACTTAGGAGTTTCCGACAGAGAAACACGACAAATGCCAGAAGGTTAAGACAATTACAAGAAAGTATTTCAGCGTAATTTAGTATACTTTCCCATGATTCTCTATTTACGTCAATTTACTTGCAAATACAATGTGCTATTTAGTGTTAAAGCCACTAACATTCTTCTGGTTCTCACGCCACTACCACATAGTCACACTGCTGATAATAACAAAGACTGTTTACTGTAATTACAGATGGCACAAATTATATTTACATGACTTGATTAAAAACTGCAGATAAGGAGTGTTTTTGTTTTTCAAAGTGTCCATTTCTTGGTGATGAACATGAAGGACTGCAGCTACCCAAACAATCTACAAACCACATGTTTTACAATGGATCAATAGAAGAAAAAGACATCTTAAAATGTGGCCCATTTACAAAAAATATGAAAGAGCTCTGACTCAAATCTTACTGCATATCTAAACATAAGTAAAAAAAAAAAAAATAGAAACAAAATCAAACACCCTGCTAATGTTAGCCAATAAAAATGGTTAGAACATACTTGGCAATTTGCTCCAGATCGCTTTTTCAATTTCAGAACTTCTTGCAACCTGTTCATGTAGACATGTTTCCAAAAACATTACAATAACCCGAGGCAGAATGGCACAGCATCCTGATTCTATGTAGACACCCCTGCATCAACACCACAACAGGAAATTCAAAGTTCTCATTTGTCAAACCTGGCAATTAGTTTTCTAACACAAAATAACAATAAAAAAAGGTCAGACATTAATCATGCATACTGGAAAAGAGAGTACACCTCTTTCTGCCTCATTTAGATCTGAAACTAACCTGGAGGAGCCTACAGAGTCAGCTTGCATTGTAAAAACCAACTAAAACACAAGAAAGAGAAACACCTGTCTGTTCCTTACCCTGCTGTTTCTGGAGCAGTTCCAGCTGGTTGGGGGCCAATAATCCAGCAAATTTAATGAGTAGACAGGGAAAGGCCAGATGATGGGTTGATCTAATCATCCGTTACTACTGTGTGATTTGGGTTGTGTAGAGGAGGTGAATAGTATCACTTGTGGGGGCAGTTCAGGAAATACCTGCCACTCTCACTGCCCAGAGTCTTACCTGATGCCCATCTATTAAGTAGCTGTGCTCTAATAACACTTTGTACATGTTTTTACATCCTTTCTCTGCCCTTAGAGACAATCCTGAACACATTCTAGAGAGAGGACATGTGTTTTGGATAGAGCCATAACTATTCATTTTGAAATAAGCATTTTTCTACTTAATTAACTCCCTTTAAAACGTATTATACCTCTCTGCTGACCTACTAATCATACCAACCTCAGTAATGATGTAGAATGAGAAAATAGAAATACACGTAATTAGCTACAATCACCACTTATGTCCTGTTGTTTGAAAAAGTACAGGACACAGAACACATACAAAAGGCCTTCTTTTTTGACAATTCACTTTTTTGTGTGCAAATTCACTACTAGCAGCGGGTGATTTCCGTTTAAAACTGAAGTCAATGTTACTAATACAGCCTTACCATGACAGGAATAGCAGTGCCATGCAGCCAACTTCAATGGTAAGAAGCCGGGTCACTTTGTAGTACCATTAAGACGTTTTTTATTTTAAGAAATCCAACATATCAGAAAGCCCCCAAATCTAAACTTAAGACCTAGCAGTGTACATTAAGTATGATCCATCCCTTATGAAAACTAATGAATAAATACCACAGCTTTCTGTGGATTTAAAGAATTAAGAACATGCCAAAGAGAGACAGCGGCAAAATGATAAACTACCAAACTTAAATACAACAGGCTACTGTAGACCAACTTCCCAAAATAAAGTAGAAAATAACAGAAATCACCCCTTAAAGTATGATGTGGACAAAAGTGATAACTACTTTATCTATTTAGTGTCTATGCCAAGATACTGTCATTGGCAAAGTAAGGTCCATGATCACTCCCACAAAGCTAGCTACAAAGCTATCTGAGTTTCACTTCTTGTCCTTTCCCTCTTCCTTGTTCAGAATCCGTAGTACACATCCAACTCTGGTTTGTGATCTTGCATATCCTCCACACGTCACACACCAAATGTGATATTCATGTGATTGACAGCTGAGGGTACAGTTCTCAAACCCTCTAGTCAACCTTTACTTTTTAAAACGAGTGGCTTGGGCTTGCAGATTTTTAGCCAGTCTTATTTAAAAATGGAAAACTCCCCAATAATAATGAGTTCAGAGTTTGATGTTGCAAATTTATCAACGAAGCCAGTCTGTGAGCCAGTCTGTAAACACTCTGGCATGCACTCAGCTCATATCGCCTTGCTACAGCAAAGTGAATAAGGCTTAATTGGTTTCATTTATGATGTTGAACAAAGTGTGCAGAGATTAGATTGATCTACAAGAAGTTTAAAGCAGATGTGGCCCTGCCTCTAATCCTTCCCCTGCCTTTTCCAGCTTGGTCTTCTTCATTAGAGTCCTTCACGACTGTTCATGGCGTTGATACCAGTATAGTCTACACTCGAATCTCATCATCGTCATCATCCATGAAGGTGAAGTCTTTGTCTTCCTCCCCACGTGGTGAACTGTACTTTGCACTGTCCGTGTCGCCGTCGTGGATGTGGTACCGAGGTTTCTCCTCGGTGACTGAGCCGGCGCTGGAGACAGAGCAGCTGTCCAGCTCATGGTGGTTGTTCCTGGTGTGTAGCTCCGGGGTGTAGGGATCCACCGTGGGCTTTTGCTGGTACATGCTGCGAGGGGGCCTTGCAGGGGCCTGCACCTCCTCCTCCACATCATCATCTATGTGGGGAATGAGGGAGGGTGACGCATGGCCCTCGCTACCCTTGCCCTCTTCGTAGCCGAGGTCGTCCTCCTCCCAGCCCTTCTTTTCCATCACGCTCAGGATATCCCCGAGCATGGAGGGCCCCAAGTCAATGTGAAAGGACATCATAGACTCTGCGTGCTTCATTCCACCCCCCTTAGGCATGGATGGAGGCAAATCTGTAATTTCTCCGAAATTGCGCTCTTCGAACTCTGCATCCAATGTCGCCATCGCTGCCGCTCCATTTACCGGCTTGCTTTCAATCTCCGACAGCCTCTTCATCGGGCTCGAGGACACGCTCTTCGGCAGTTGGTTGCCTCTGTTAATGTCCTCATCGTTTAGGTAAGGCAGGGATATGGCGTTTTTCACATAGGTGGATGAGCCACCAGAAGGCGCCATCATATTGTAGTCGTACTTGTCCCCCCGGTTTACTGACTGAGAGCGCTTGCTGCTTCTGAAGGTGCGGGACAACAGCCCTGGTTTGGGGCCCGGGGAGCTCTGCTTTGTCTCCGGCTCCCGGGGCGGTTCCCCTGATCGAGTGCTAAGAAATGAAGTGTCCCCGAAGGCATCCCCTCCCCTGCCAACGTGCATGGTGTGGCGGAAGTCCCCCAGTGGAGCGCTGATCATCTCTGCGGTCAAGTCAGCCCGAGACCGCCGCTTCGACTGGTTGGAGTTGTTCACCAGCTGCTTGAGGATAGGCATGATGGCAATCTGTTACTTATAATCCACTGAGAGAAATAAAACTAGGCTCTGTAGGAGTTCAGGAGAGTTCCTTCCAGAATTACTTGGCAATTGTATGAGATGTTGTCAAAGAAAGTATAATTCCAGGTGTTTAATGTGGGCAGCCATTCTGGTCCTCCAGCTCAGGTTTCATCTTACCGTTGGATCCGCCTACGAAGAAGAATGGAGAGCATTAAAACCACATCAATAGGTTTGTCCTTGGCAGGCAATGTGGAAAGATGCAATTAATAACAGACAGCATTTTTATTCTGCTGAACATGTATCATACCACTTTGCTTCTCTAAAGAGCTATGTCTAGGCTATTCATTTCTCATCACCCACTATCACATAACACTCTGGCAACAAAAGTTTCCATACTTAAAGCAGATCAGGACGGAGCTTTAAAATGAAGCATCACTTGAGTGGTTCCAAACTAACAAAAACTTGTATATGCAGTCTGTACAAGTGTATTATGTAATGGTGAGTAAAAAAAAAAAGTGTCTGCTTTTTTGTTGTGCTTTAGTTCCCATTAAGGCCCCTGACTGTTACATAACCAGCAAGACACAGGACACTGGGAGCCAGAGCAGTTCAAGCTGGCAGGAATAAAGGAATGAAAAAAAAGTTTCCTCAGCATGGATCGACTTACAGCAGAGCTCAGAAAGTCCAGATCTGATACATTTTGTTCTAACCTTCCCATCACCAAGTAGAGATGTTCCGATACGGATACCAGTATCTGCTCCGATACTGCCTAAAACGCTGGTATCGGTATCGGGAAGTACTGGAGTTTATACACCGATCCGATACCAAGTAATAAAGCCTTAAAGAAAATCTACGTTAAAGTAGATTATTTATGTTCTTCTTCCGTTATAACTGATATAACTGTCAAATTGGACAATAAAAGAAAGTTCTGTGGCGTTAATTGTTTGTGTTTGTTCATGTTTCACAAAGATAGAAATAATATCACATCCATACAGGGGTAGTGGAATACAGTTGTTAAAACATAATAAAATATATGACACACTGGTATCGGATCGGTACTCGGTATCAGGCGATACACAAGTTCAGGTATCGGAATCGGTATCGGGAAGCAAAAAATGATATCGGGCCTTCTCTATCACCAAGAAATAAAATGTTTCCATCACTACGCTAGCTCTGTGTTTTTCTCCCAGTTTTAGCCTTTGTCTCTTTTAAGCACCTGCTTCATTCATTTTATATACACTTGACTTTGTGATGGCCAAGTCACAGATTAACGTTTATTTTTTATGTAAGGAAAGCATGGTGCTCTTGATTTAACGCAACCCACTTGATCGTGTGTTTGCACGGATTATCTTTGACTCAATAAGCAGATGGCTCATTTCATAGACCAAACTATCCTCAAGTCACCAGTGACTCAAGCCTTGAAACATGATCTTAAAACAGAATAGAGTGGTGAAGAGGTTTAAACGCCCACTTTTGTGCTAGCTACAGTCCACTAGCTCCATGTGTTACTGACATTAACAAGGGTTTCAATTGTTTTAGCCAGACAGCAATCCCATCATTATCAGTGTTTTCAAACTGGAGTTCAAGCCCACGCTCTAGGCCTGTACGCGTATCCCCACAGTGAATGAATGGGGGCTTCACTCAACAATATTCCAAAGGAACGTCACCCATGAAAACATTTGCATCTCTGACAAGAACCCATTCAATTGGAAAGGCAACTGTAACATTGGAGAGAACAGAGGGGGGTTTGAGAGATGATAAAAGCTAGCGCTGTTGTTTTTTTTTGTTTGCTCTTGCCCTCTTTGAAAAGAGAGATCATTCCCAAAGAGAACTGAACTCTATCCACTGCCAAAGGTTTTATCCTCTATATTCAACAACTTCATTCAAGATTTCTTCTGTTGTTCTGGTGCTGTTAATGGCAGAGATGCACTGTCCCACAACAAAGAAGATCAGGCACAGAGAAGGCCTAACTACGGTGGCCGACAGGGGCAAACGCCCTGCAACTTCAGAAAACACATGCAAATAGACAAAACACAAGCAAATTAAGAAAACAACTACATTAATTTGACAACACATGTGCAGCATTCAGCAAACGCGCTACATATACATACAACACAACCAAATATACAAACGCGCTGCAATTAAAAAACGATGCAAAAAGAAAAGCAAACCCCAAAAAAAGAAGCGATGCAAAAAGAAAAACAACTTCATTAAATTTGACAACACATGCGCAGCATTCAGCAAACGCGATGCAAATACACACAACACAACCAAATACATAAACGCGATGCAAATAAAAAAACGATGCAAAAAGAAAAGCACACAAACCCCGAAAACAAATGCAAAAGAAAAACGCTGCATCCAGATTCCACAACGGAAGTTCTCCAGGCCTCTAGAGGGAGCAGCTAAGTGGAACAGCTGGATTTTCGACCCCTTTTCTGCCTTTTTATTAGAGTCAAAATAAAGACATAAAGACAAAACTGCTTTGCTTGCTCCATTGTGTTGTAAGTACTGTAATAGATCCCTGAAAAAGTTATTGTATTCATTAGCATGATTGCCGTAATGTTTAGTTCAAAAACATCCAAAACACCAAAGGAAGACGAGCCGACCAAACGCGAGCTTTTATTTTGAAAAGTCGAAGCTCGAGCACGGCACCAGCCTCCCGGGTGAGACGGGAGCAGAGACTGTATATTACTAATATATTATATTATGTCATTAATAAGGGCATGAGACAGGAGTTGTCTTTTAAATATGCAGCCATACCCGACTCTAATAAAAAGGCAGAAAAGGGGTCGAAAATCCAGCTGTTCCACTTAGCTGCTCCCTCTAGAGGCCTGGAGAACTTCCGTTGTGGAATCTGGATGTAGCGTTTTTCTTTTGCATTTGTTTTCGGGGTTTGTGTGCTTTTCTTTTTGCATCGTTTTTTTATTCGCATCGCGTTTATGTATTTGGTTGTGTTGTGTGTATTTGCATCGCGTTTGCTGAATGCTGCGCATGTGTTGTCAAATTAATGAAGTTGCTTTTCTTTTTGCATCGTTTTTTAATTGCAGCGCGTTTGTATATTTGGTTGTGTTGTGTGTATATGCAGCGCGTTTGCTGAATGCTGCACGTGTTGTCAAATTAATGTAGTTGTTTTCTTAATTTGCTTGTGTTTTGTCTGTTTGCATGTGTTTTCTGAAGTTGCAGGGCGTTTGCCCCTGTCGGCCACCGTACCTAACAAAGAGCAAATGCATTAACAATAGTACTCGAAAAGCTTATTTTCATTCTATTGTAAAAGACATTTGAGTTCAAGTTCACATCTTAAATATGTGACAACTGGAATTGGCTTACTGTTACCAAAGCTATTTAAACAGCAACTGGATTCCAATTTTTATTTGCTTATAGTGTAGAGCAAACAAATGCCCACTAAGTCCTTCTGAGCAAACTCTTAGTGGTTAGAATAATGCAGTATTATCTATTATTAGCTAAACCCGTTAATACGCATGCCTTGTGCGGTAGCCAATTAGTATCTGCTGCACAAAAGGCTGCTGAATGTGTGACTGACCACTCAAGACAACTCATCAACTAATATGTTCCTCCCCGCTGCCCATACTTTTGTATTTCTCTATGGCAACAACAGCAGAGCACTGACTACCAAGCAAGCTTCCTGTCTCTTAGCCTGCCGGAGACAGCAAGAGAGATTTTGTTCCCTACATGGAGCGATCAGCTCATTCATATGGATGGATTAACCCTTCCTGGTGGCCACATGCAGGGCAATAAGACAATCACCACAGTGCTACAGCTTGAAGGAGAATGCCTTTGATGTGCCTTGTTGCTCCAAGACATTCAAACTCAGCATAAAATGTGTCAGTGGGTGCTCAAATATCAAAAAGGTGCAAACCCCACACCTTAATTCATTCTAGGAAATGGCCCATTTAATGTCTATTGGGGCCCCTTGGTGTTTGATGAGGAAAAGTTTAAACCCCCCAGGATCATCAGGTCCGCATTATTGTGGGCATGACAAAAGATGAATTACTGCCTGCAGGCAGTCCTGTCATATTCAGTTCTAGTCACAGTACTTTTTAAAAGATAAATCATGAAGAATGGCAGTCATGTGCAATCTACTGTTTCAAAATAACTGTCCAGAGACCATTTTAAAAGTCTAAAAAAAGTGCTTTAATGTTCTGCATATAACTTTAACTGTTCTTTCAAATAGAGAGCAAACATTTATATGCATCGTTTTTCTGTTGTTTTGGAAAGTCAATGAGTACTTCCTCCAAGTCAATGTTAGGCATTTTACTTTAGTCCAATTTGCAATATGATTAGTATTTAGAATTTTGTATTATCTAGAGTCTAGATAATACAAAATGCTAAATACTAATCATATTGCACACTATGCAAAATACATCTTTTATGTTATCTTGGAAGGAAAATCTCCTCCAATGTTTAGACTATTCATTGATAGTTGAGCCTAGTTATCACAACTCTTACCACTAGAAAGAAATACCATTTTTTTGGCTATTTTTCTTTCATATTAGGACAATTTACTCAATTGTAGAGACAACTTTCAGGCAGAGGGGAATATGATTTTTGTTTGCATGGTTTCCAATCTTCATGTGACAATCTATTATCTCGACCTCTTGGACCTTTTCCCCTTCATGACATTATTACTACTATTTTAGCCCCTCCTTTTAGACCTTTGCATAGCAAGGACTGAGTGGACTATTCCACTATTTTACTTTAATGTATCCTCTACTTAGTAATTGTTTGAGGGTGGTGAAGTGGATAAGTTGGAATTAATGTTCTCAATTATTTGCTGCTGAAGTCTTTTTGATTTTGTGAACAGAGAGAATAATATATGACTTGTTCAAAAATAAATGAAAGTAAAAAAGTTATTTCGCTTCAGTGCCTAGACAGAGAAAACAGAGTCAACTTGGTGACCAGGGATTCCAGTCTGGCCTGTGTGGCTCATACCACGAATGGTCTCAGTTCAGCTTGGGGCAAAATTCCATTTCAGCTCTCTTTTTACAGGCTTATGGAGCAAAACAGACAAAGTTATTACTAGGTCTATATAACTAGGACATAGCAACTAATATCCACACAAAAACACACACATGCAGCTGAACATGCTAGTGTTAGAGCACTAAATATGCCTAAGGATGTAATGAGTATTATCTTGTTTGTATTAGTTGAGAATTATTGCCTCAGCAACTGTGCCAGTCAGTGACGAAGCCGTTATGAAACCGAGCGCTCAAAGTGCCACATGACTCCCCAGCTCAAACTGAGACAAGTGGTGACAGGGCCATGAATGATTAAGGGAATCTTATGTCGCTGGCAGACTCAGATGCGTGCAGAATGACATCATAACAACCACCATGCTCATCAGCGTTCAGTCTCATTCTTGTAATCCCGTGGATCGCAGGCGCCATACAGTCCTCAGCTATCCCATGCCACTTTCTCTCCTTCCACCCGATGAACAGGGAAAAGAGGCTTTGGCTGCTTATCCAATCACAGCTCGACTACTGTCAAGTTAAAGCAACAGACACACTGACTGCAATAGTTTCTGGTTTTATTTCTGACTGCGTTATAAAAGAGAGTCAATCATTTATTCACAAGGTGGAAGCCTCCATGTGCGAATTAGGCCTACAAGGAGACATGTAAAAGATGATTACACAACAGTTATGGGACCCCAACTATTGTCTGGCAGTTTACTTTGATATGTATTGAATGTAAAAAGGGGAATTTAATTAAGATGTGCTTTTCCTACTGGGAAAGCATATATTAAAAAATGGTGAGCCTATGTATAGGGTTACCCAAAAATGTTACCAATACGAAAAAAAAAAATACAATAACTGTATTTCTACAAAAAAAACCTTTTGCATAGTCTAGCTTTAAGTCCTCAGTTCTCCATTTCCTGCATATAGGCCGTATCTGAGCAGTAAGAAAACCTCTGCTTGGACCTTGAATCTGCTCCATTGTTCAGTCCTATTGTCAGCAACATTGATATGCAAATGAATATACGAGACAGCCAACACTATCTATGACATTGCTAATCAATTAATCAATGGAGCTGCATAAGAATGGAACGTTTTTAACTCTGAAAAAGAAGGTCGGCGAACTTCGTTTGCAGCTACTTTGTGAGGTCTATAACCTCCAGCCCAAACATTGGATTCCCACGGGGGGAGAGGAGGCTGACAGTGTCAGTGAAATGACAACAAGAACACAGCCTGTCCATCAGTAGCATTAGTGGTACGTACACAATGGATTATACATTTGGTAAAGATGTTATTTATATATATATATATATATATATATATATATATATATATATATATATATATATATATATATATATCATAATAATATCTATACATTTATTTCTATCTTATTTACAGTTATTCTATAAGTCCCATTGCCAGTGTCTAAGAAAAAAATTGTTACATATAAGTATAATAAATAAAAAACTAACTAGCAAAAATGCTACAAATGTGCTAAACCTGAAGGAATTAGGAGACCTCATCAACTATGTATGAATCGGATTCCACCTTACATCATGTTGCTGTAGCCTTGGTTTGAGCTTATTAGCAAAGCCTCCATTTCACTTCGCTGTGTTTTTCCAGGCGCCTCAAAGTTTCCTCCAGTCCAACATCTACTCCTTAACTCACCGCACAAATAGATGAAGAAATACACTCTTTATGTAGCATACAAACTCAGCCTTGCTTCGAATTATAACGTACATCAAAAGTGAATCAGAAGCTCTAAAAACTTGTGACTAATGCAGTAACATCTGATGCGATTATCAACAAATAATCTTTGTTCTTCCGTACTACCTTATTACTGCCTGCAACAGAAGGAACCCGTTCTTCCTGTTTAACTTCATATCTAGTCACACAGCTCTAAGGCTAACCCTGTATGATAAATGGCAGAAATATCTTGAACAGACACAGACAAAAGAATGTGAATGTTAAGAAAGAGAGGGTGCAAGGACATACCACCATTTCACAGCCCATTTCACACAGGTGTAACTCTATCTATAAGAAGTATGATACCACAGTAAATGGATCCAACGCATGTTAAACACACCTGGAGTGCTCTGTACTTACTTACTGTAATTCAACACTCCCACAGTATGGAATTTCTGAGAAGAAACAGGAGCCATTAACAGTAAAGGTTGTTCCTCCTCCTGTACTGACCTGACCGGAGACAAATTCAGTTGAAAAATACTCTAAACACATAGGCTAGCTGGAAAAACTAAATACTTTTAAATGTCCATTTGGTTCTAATGTCCCATAAGAGTCAATGTGACCTGTTTTGTGTAGCTAGTTAATTCATAATTTAAGATAATAAAAAATAGTGCATGTTGAGTACTTTTAGTGTTTGCATTACTTGTTCTTTAGCAGTTAAAGAGGAGAAAGAAACCATAAAATTAGAAATTCACATAAAAAAAACTGACCTTGTAAGTCCACTTACTAGCTTTTTCCAGAACCTATCCACAACTCACAGTCCTCATCATGTATCAATTATTTATATAATGCTTTATTAAATACCGCTGAGGAAGATGCAAGTTGTGATTGAAAGCTCGAGACATGTCTTGAGTTAAGATTTTTCATTTCTCTTTGTTTAATATCATTAAAAGTAAAGTTAGACTTTCGCGTTGCACGGTCACGGTAGGTTTATATCATGTGGATGCACCGACAGTTTTGTTGTCATTACTTAGAATTCCTCATGGGGGCAGCAGAAACTACACACCCAGTGTGTAACGTTTGTAGTTGTTCATTATCAGAATCTGTATAGCCCTTCACAAACTTGTCCTTTTTCATGAATATTGACCACCACCATCAACTTCAAGTATTCCTATTAGCTTGGAATTTTACATTTGCGCTTGCATGAACTGGGGTAGACGCTCCATAATGATGCGCCATCATGAAATACGTTAGCCGGTAAGGGACATACAGGACATACTGCTCTGCCTTTCGCGTTTTCAACTCACAGCTGCTGCTAATGAGTATTGTCGCTTCCCGGCCCCGGCAAGTTTGAAGAAGGAAACTGACGAGGACCACACGTATTCAAAATCCAAATTTTAGGAATAGGAGTCTTCTTCTTCGCCCAGAAAAAGAAAACTGATATTGAAAAGAGCAAGAGAACGGAAAAAGAGTGAACATTGGAGCTGCTTTGGAGGCACACACCAAATCCCAACAAGTTAATTATCTTCCGGACCACTGCAGTTTTCTTTTCTTTCTCTCTCCTTTCCGTTGGGTGGCGCGCGTGGCAGATCGTGGTGTCCGCGCCACTCTCCGACATGAACTCATGGATGTATTAAGAGAACGCATGAACTCCAACAATGACAGCTGATAGACTACCTTTTGTACACCTTCTCTTTTTGAAGTGTGAAGGCTACCATATTTGCAATACTGCGTGGTGCGAGAGAGCCGATTGCGATATATGATCTCAACGCTAGATGGGAGTACAATGTAGCTTTAAAGAAACCTGGGGCCCGTTTCAGGAAGAAGGTTTAACAAACTGAGTCTAACCCTGAAGTCTGAGTTGATTTACCCTGAGATGGGAAACTGAGTTTTTGGTTCCAGAACAGCTGATTCGAGTTGGTTCAATCAAGTAGGTTGACTCAGAGTTAAGCGCGTGCACCACCATTATAAAAAAGCAGCATGAATGGAGCCATGATACTACGATTCACCATGGTAACAATCACAAACAAACTGGACGGCAGAAATACTCATGCGCACATACAGCGAGTTTGAACATGTATTTTGTTAAACAGTCCTTCCAGATGTTCCTTTTGTGATTGTTACGGGCAAAAATCCTTGTTTATGCGGCACATTTTCTTAAAAAATGCGATGGAATATGCGGGATATTTATGCAATTTTACGCGATGAAATTGCGGGAACTTGCAAAAATTGCGGTTGGCGATTCCCCCAACACCCTGCTTTTCGATGATGTTCACGTCGTGTAATTACATCACTTCATAACGTTCCCATGGCAACAGGGGAAAATGGCTGCTCTTGTGTGAAGTAAAGGTAACATTTTTCAACTTTCTGCTATATGTGACTTTTTTGCAACGAAAATGCGGGGATTATGAAATCATGCAAGCCCCGCATATTTTGCGTGGAAATCGGCAATTTATGCGGCGTATTTGAAAAAATGCGGCCCCCGCATAAATATGCAGACTTTGGATGATTATGCATTGAATTATGCGATTGCATGATCGCGTTTTTCTGGAGGGACTGGTTAAAAAAGCAACTGCTGCAAAAGAGATAATTTGCGTGGGAGAAAATTTCTGCTAGAGTAAATGCGTAAGTTCCAATATAGTGTATTAATATCAGATTTAATCATAAGTATAATATTACAGGTGAAATTATATTGAACCTATAATCTATTTCATTTAGGTGAAATCCTGCGGGCGAAAAAGTCCTAGGCCTACTAATCCCATTCTGAGGCTGCAGCACCATCATTAACATAATTATAATTCATAATCTTTTATTTCAAAGGTTTACATCATTCACCTGCAATACTGTGGAACTCCTTTTTAATGTTTCTTACTGGTTTGTGTCTAGGGAACACTACAAAAACATTTAAAACACGTTTCAGAGTCACACTCTTCTGACGGCGCTTTGCTATACAGTGGCTTTACTTATATGCTCTGCATCACCAATGTTGTAAAGAACACTGCCGTTTGGAAAAAAAACATAATGCGACACAAATAATACGCTGGGATGTAAGAGCATGTATACGATGGGTGACGTTATTGATATGAGGACGGATTAGGTTATGTAGGCTACATAACTGATAGACTGGGAAGAAAAACGATACCGCTCAAACAGGTAGGCTAGTATCTGGAAATGAAAATGCATCTATAGTCGGGGCCTCAATATCATCTCCCGACGTATGTTTAACTCCCCGCAGTAATACAGCTTCTTCATCAACGGAATCGTCTAAAAGAAAATGCCATGTTTTGAGAAAAAAAAAAAAAGTTTTATAGTCTGCCTAACACAGTTAATAAACCAACCGTGTTTTTTTATTCATGCAGATAAACTGCACTAAAATGCTCCTGATACAGACTGAATGAATGAATGAGGAAATGAAAGCACGCTGTGTCAGAGGGAGGAGACTCTAGGTTTATTGAAGAGAACCTGCTCCCGACCAGGTGAGGTTCACAGACTCAGTTACCATAGTAACTGGCTCTGAGGTTAAGTTACCTCTCTTTCTGAAACGGGCTGGAGTTGCCCCTCTCTCTCAGGTTTGATTAACCTCCCTTTCTGAAACAGAAAACCCAGAGTTTCCCTCATCTCAGGGTTAACAAACTCAGAGTTTTCACTAAACCTGCTTTCTGAAACGGGCCTCAGAAACATGTTGGACTTGAGGTCAGAAGTTTTCTGATCACCCAGTTTTTTGTTGTGATGTTTTTTTTTGCAGAAGAGAAAAAAGACTTTTTTTGCAAGATAGTGAGCACTGATCTTGTTCGTGTAAAAAAAAAGCTCTGGGAGACAAGTTCAAACAGCTGGCCAGGGAAAATGTACCTACATCAGCCGGACAGTTGCCCAAGTACCAGGCCTAAAATGCCCTCTGTGTGTTTGTAAACTGTAGCGCGTCAGCCTCCAGGGCCCCAATGCTGCACCGGCAGAAACAAAACCACGGGAGGATTAAGGGAAGCGTGTTTGACATGAGCAAATAAAACCAGCATGCCTGAGCCGGTCCTCTGCTCTGTGTGACAGGAGCTCAGGACAGCAAACTCTACACCTCCGTCCACCCAAAAGAACACAAACAAACCGACCTCCCGCTGCCCCACCAGCCAGCCCTATGTTGTCTGACTCCTAAATCCATCTTCTATCGCTTATGGTGTGTTAAAGGAACACGCCGACTTATTGGGAATTTAGCTTATTCACCGTAACCCCCAGAGTAAGACAAGTCGATACATACCCTTCTCATCTCCGTGCGTGCTGTAACGCTGTCTGACGGTTCCAGCATTAGCTTAGCCCAGGACAGATCCTGCAGGTAACTGGTTCCAACTAGCCTACTGCTCCGAATTGTGACAAAAGTGACAAAATAACGCCAACATGTTCCTATTTACATGTTGTGATTTGTATAGTCACAGCGTGTACAAAAAAAAACGTAACATGAGACACAGCCGTCTTCTAACCGTAAACAAACTGGAAACTATATTCTCAGACAGGCTTGCTGTGAGAATATCACTCCGCCCAAGTACTATATTCTTCCGCCTGAGAATATAGTTCCCGGTTTGTTTACAGTTAGAAGACGGCTGTGTCTCATGTTACATGGTTTTTTGTACACGCTGTGACTCTATAAATCACAACATGTAAATAGGAACATGTTGGCGTTATTTTGTCACTTATTCGGAGCAGTAGGATTACTGGAACCCGTCACCTGCATGTTCTGTGCTGGCCTGATGCTGCTGGAGCTGTCAGACAGCATTACAGCACGCACGGAGAGGAGAAGGGTATGTATCTAACTCTGGGGGTTATGGTGACAAATTCCCAATAAGTCGCCGTGTTCCTTTAACACAAGCTCCTGTTATGACCCCGGCACACTCGGTAACCCACTGATCACGTGACTAGGGCGAGTGATCTTTTTTAATCTTTTCAAGTCCTCATATTCAGAAGCGGACAGGCTTCCAAATGATTTCTCTCCGTTTGCAGTCAAGCTGGCCTTTTATCGAGCTGTTACTCCTGCACAGTTGGACAAAGTGTTTGGTCAGATACCGGGTGGGCTGCCATGCTGTGCTCCAGCCAGAGAGGAAAAAGAAGAAGAACCTTGGCTAAAAACCAAACTGATAGATATGAAAATGTTTCTTGATTATATAATAAGCCATTGCCTGAAACAAAATCTCTTGAGAGTTTGTTCAGGGAAAAAATGCCCCTCCTCTCCACATAATATCCTGAGTAAAACTGTGGAGGGCCACAACCTTACCCATGTGAAGCAACAATACTGCAGGGATAAAAAAAAAAAAAAAAAAAAAAAAAAGGAAAGGCACAGATGGAGGCATTGAAGAGAAACACACTCTCAAAGGGGTGGTGGAGGGTGTCACTATTGCATTCACTCAGTCATGCCAGCACAGTGACAGACGTTCTTTCTCCGTGTCCCGAATGAAATGTACCCAAAACCTCATTATTCCTACAGTGGAGGGATTGTACGTACTGTGTGTGTGAGTGTGTGCATGTGAAAGTACATGTCTAATTAATCCCTAAAATCCACCCCATCAGTCTCTGACAAACAGACAGACAGCATTCACGCCTGGTACCAGAGTACAGGACCTTGGCCAAGTGGTTGAATTAACCGCCCAATAGCTGCTGGACGACAAAACAAAGCAGAATTTCTAAAGAGGATTGTGCTAAAAAGACAGAGAGGGAAAACAAAATGCGCTGTTACAGCAGGGATGGGGAGTCACATTTGGCTTGCACTGTAGTTAATAAGTTCAAATAGTTTACTGGCAATATTGGCTGCTATTTTGCTCCAGAGCATTGGGAAATAAAATATGCCAAATCACCAAAAAGATAAGCCGATGCCAGTTTGACAATCTTCAGACTCCACAAAAACACAAACACAACAAAGGACACAGCCCCCCACACACACACACACACACACACACACACATCAAAACTTTGGTGAAATCAGCAGGAGGCTTCTCACTGTGACTGGAAGATAAGTGACCGTTTTCTGCACTGTGTCAACTTCTTAACGGCTCCAGGCCTTTTTTTTTTTTTATATGCAGCCCCCCCACTGAAGTCAAACACACAAACCAGTTATAAAGGCCTCAGGCACCGAGCCCTGACTGACAAGATGAGTTAATAAACCCCCACTGTGTTAACTTTAATGACACCAATGGCAAACAACAAAACACTTGCGGACAAAAGAGAACACGCGGGCCCACAAACATGGCCACTTCAACCTGATAGTAGCAATTCACAACAGCAGTTGACAGGCTGAAAAAACCCCAGAACAGGACGGAGACTGGTACTCATGCTCTTGTACACATTGTTAACCTATAGGCACCCTTGCTTGATTTACCTCCATCCACTGTGATTTGGTTAGTGCTGAGTGTGAGGAGGCCATACTTGCTCTGTGTGTGTGTGTGTGTGTCTGTATCTCTCTCTCTCTCTCTCTCTCTCTGGGAGTGTCCAGCTAAGCACACAAGGAGTGATTACATTTCAGCAGCTTGGCTCACTGAGACAGATTTGATCTGTTTGCATGCTATAATCTAATATGGACTAAACATGTGCATGGCAGCTAAATTATTGTCATTAAAGCCAAATAAGCTGTAAGAGTAATGACACAATTAGTCAATTAATCATTTTGATAATCAAGTACATGTTTGAAAAAATATCAAACATTCTCTGTTTTCAGGATGTTGAATGTAAGAAATTGAATTCACGTGAATGACCACAACTAGGGCTGGGCGTTATGGAAAAAAAAAAATCAGATATGAGCATATTTTTGTCCCGATATCGATATTGCGGCGATATTGTAGGGTTGACATTTGGTGCTTTAACAAAAATATTCACACAAAAGAGATTTGTGATAAACAATCATCAATGTGTATTTAATGACTAAGAGGCTAAAGACAAATAATAGAACATTCAGGTAAGGACGTCACTTTCCTGTAATGCAGCCTTCAAAACAGAAAACACCTTACGCCATATTACAATGTTACGATATCCAAAATCTGAGACGATATCTAGTCTCCTATCATAATATCGATATATTGCCCAGCCCTAACCACAACTTAACATCATATAACATGGCTGCTTTGAAACCTGTAGATCTGTTGGCCAGATAGGACTGGGCAATATATCGATATTATATCGATATCGTGACATAAGACTAGATATCTAGATAATCTTAGATTTTGGATATTGTAATATCGTGATATGACATAGCCTAAGTGTTGTCTTTTACTGGTTTTAAAGGCTGCATTACAGTAAAGTTATGTACTTCTCTGAACTTACCAGACTGTTCTAGCTGTTCTGTTATTTGCCTTTTCCCCACTTAGACATTATGTCAACATTACTGATGATTAAAATCTAAGTGTGAAGATATTTTGTTAGAGCACCAATTGTCAACCCTAGAAAATCGCCGCAATAGCGATAGAGGTATTTGGTCAAGAATATCGTGAGATCTGATTTTCTCCATATCGATCAGCCCTATGGCCAGATGATAATAGGGCCAAATTCTGAGAGCTATTGGAAATCACCACCTGAAAATGTCAGGAAAGTCTTTGACGTATCGTTAGTGTCATCTTACCGCAATCCATCTTTTTCTTTTATTTGGTTTTCTTAAAGATAGCTTTCACATCTGGCACATCTGGCACGCTACTTTGATTTGGCAATCAAGCAACAACTTGGTTTTCCTGGAAACATGTGTCTGCAAGCATACAGTTTTCATTAGTGAAGCACATGCAGATGGCCTGCTGTGGCTGTGTTTACACGCATAGGAACTGTGTGTGTGTGTGCGTGTGTGTGTGTTGAACACTAAGTTTGAAGTCCATCAAAGGACCCCGCTCGAACTGAAATCAAAAATAAACCAACACACACACACACACACACACCCTGTTGATACTCAAATAGCAGACAACATGTCTCTGTAACTGAGGAACCAACAAGTCACACAAAGTACAATAGAGGAGAAAGAAAACAAAAAACAAAGCAGTAGTACAGAGGAAGACGCGAACCAAACCCTTTTGGCACACCCAAACCACACGCACGTACCGATAAAAGGAAAGGTGACCCTTATGAATGACACCCACTATTGACAGTGATTCACTAATGATTTAATACAAAGAGACAAAAGGCCTTTGGCGCTTATCTATCCAGGTATTGTAACCTTCTACCAAAGTCCATTCACAGCACTGGATCGCTGACCTAAAATGTCCTGGCAGGAAGATGTTTTTAAGTCTTTATTAATAAGGAAACCAGCCATTCTCTCGGAATCATCAGACAAACAAACAGCCCACAATAGTTCACGTCAATTTTCCCATTTCCTGAACTAGTTTCCTGGCATGAATTTGTCGGCCAGTGGGCACGGAGGTGACCGCAGTTACGCCAACAGCCATCCTTTGTCTTTTCAGTACGCTTGAGAGAGAAACCACCTGTTTCTGTTTCCATACAGAGCTGAAAACAATGAGGGCTCGCTGGACTGTAAACAGGCTAAAGCCTGGACCACAATGGCCAGTTGCACAGTCATGTGTGTTTTCAATATACTATAAATGACCGGCCAGTCACATTCAAGACAACATATTGCATCAGGCATGGCCCTGCTGCTAAAAGCAATACTGTGTCAGCAGAGGCGGGAAACTTAATGCAATCATACGTGGTTAATGTTTAACTGAGCATTCATAGCAGCAAGCATTAGTGCTGCTACAGAAGACAGAGCTGATGGAGTAGTAACTGCAGTTGGATGTTGGATTTGAAAAGAAATGTACAACGACGAAAGGCAGGTCAACTGAGTTTCTTATCAGACACAATTCAGCGGATAAACCCGTTATAATCAACTGCTGGGTTATTATCAATTTTAACCAGTATGTGCAACAAAATCTTTTCTAATTAATTGAATGGCATGGGGCAGATGACAGTTTATGCTGCTCATGGAGGTTCATGCTCAGTTTCAATGTTTTAAAAGATAGCACCATGTCATGTTAAAGGAAAATGATGTTATTTGTCAACCTGGGTTATATTTTTTTATCCATTAGGACTATTGGTAAAGATAACATTGTATTAGATGGGCTCTTTAAGAACTACTCTGTTAATAACAACTTCAATCAGGGCAAGGAGTTCAAGATTCCTACAACTTTCCAAAAAAATAATAAACTTAATTTAACAGAAACACTTTTCTCGGAATGACTAAAGTAAACACAGAAAGTAGTAGGTCCCATGGCATGGACATTTCACTTTGAGGTTTTTTAATATTAATATGAGTTCCCCCAGCCTGCCTATGGTCCCCCAGTGGCTAGAAATGTGATAGGTGTAAACCGAGCCCTGGGTATCCTGCTCTGCCTTTGAGAAATGAAAGAATCTTCTCCTTATGAGGTCATAAGGAGCAAGCTTACCTCCCCTTTCTCTGCTTTGCCCACCCAGAGAATTTGGCTCACCCATGAGAGAGAGACATCATGGCTTTCAAACGAGCAAAGTGGCAGTTGGTCAAGGCCACCCTCTCTCCGCCTCAATAGCTACAGACACAGAAATGGCACATACTAAAGAAAGCTCATTGTGGGACTGGCTCTAGTGGCTGTAATTCTGCACCAAGGCTGAATTTCAAGAAAGAGACTTCAGATACAGTATTAGGGGACCACTAAGGCCTATATAAAAGAGACTTCAGATACAGTATTAGGGGACCACTAAGGCCTATATAAAGAGACTTCAGATACAGTATTAGGGGACCACTAAGGCCTATATAAAAGAGACTTCAGATACAGTATTAGGGGACCACTAAGGCCTATATAAAGAGACTTCAGATACAGTATTAGGGGACCACTAAGGCCTATATAAAAGAGACTTCAGATACAGTATTAGGGGACCACTAAGGCCTATATAAAAGAGACTTCAGATACAGTATTAGGGGACCACTAAGGTCTATATAAAAGAGACTTCAGATACAGTATTAGGGGACCACTAAGGCCTATATAAAAGAGACTTCAGATACAGTATTAGGGGACCACTAAGGCCTATATAAAAGAGACTTCAGATACAGTATTAGGGGACCACTAAGGTCTATATAAAAGAGACTTCAGATACAGCATTAGGGGACCACTAAGGTCTATATAAAAGCATCCAAAGAGCACCATGTCATGGGACCTTTAAAAAGCTGTAGGAGGCTTGTGATCCTTCTGAACCATTCAAAGTTTTTCTTCCTAAACTCTGGGTTACCTAAAATCTCTACAATGGAGGTGGCGAGGAGGCTACATCATTAGGACCCATAAAGAAATGTGCACAAATGGATAAATAACATCCAGGTTATAATTTCCTTTAATCAAAGCCACTGTTATTAGCACGCACAAGTCAAAATTGAAACAAAGCAATGACACATATTCCAAAATATGTTTGTAATAAGATAGGATTCCTGAGGATGGGAGTTGGACAGGTGTGCCAGCTGATGATGCTGTTGTTCTGTGGTGTTCACATAAAACAAAAACCACAGAGGAAACTTTCGCAATGTGGGAACAACCCACCAGGCTGGCCAGTTAGCTTCACTATCTCAGACATGATAATTAACCAAACTGGTTTTGCGCTTTAAACAATGCAGTTCAAAGACATTCAAACAATGACAGGTGCTGCAGTAAATTTCAGTGCTACAGGTGAGTGATGATGATGTGCTATAAACATGAAGAAAAAATTTGAATTATGTTATAGAAGGGAGTGAGATGACTTTCATGTGGAGTGTACGCCACACAGGAAATAATTCTTGTTGAACTGGTTATTTTCCTTTACAATGGTTTGTTAACACTGACAGTAACCAAAACAGGCAAAGATCTGAGCAATTGAGTGACTGATGCATGGTTGTTGCGCAAAAGAAAAAGAGAAAGTGGCCCCTTTTCTTGGGAACAGCCGTGATATATTGTTGTTAAATGGGATGGTAAAGGGCATGTGGTGTCACTGTGCCAGAATCAGCTACGGTTTCTCTCTGAGTAACAGGGGTATAGCCATAGATATAGAACAACAACATAATTGTTCTATATCTATGGGTATAGCCTTGTGCCGAATATTGAATGTTGATGGATTTTCAGGGTGTGTGGCACAAAACCCCTGAAGCACGGTTTTGACCTCTTTCATTATTTAACATACAAATTGTGTAGTTCCATAATAATTTCAAAATATCATTTGAAATACATCTACACTCTTGTAAAACATAAAAAAGAACCAGACTTTCTAGAGAACAACAATCTACTTAAGGCTTTGGTAGACTAAATCAGGGAGTCGCAAGACAAATGTGTGGGGTCGGAAGCGGATTAACAGGACGGGACAACTTAACAGCAAACAAATATTTCTGCTGGACCAGTTTATATTTGTTGGTTTTTTAGGTTTTCCTTAAAAAAAAACATTTGCTGAATTACTGGATAATTTCACCTCTAAAATGTTTTCAAATGAAACAGAAAAAGAAGTCACTCTTTGGTTAACCTGGTCATAAATCTTTACAACTGGAAACAAAGGGTTTGACCACAAGCCACAAAAGGTTGTAAACCACAGAACTAAATTATGACTAAAAAGCTTCTTTTTTTTTCTCCTCACAGGGAACATCTGTCTTACGAGAATGATCTGGTTAATGTGTTTTTCTTGATCAAAGTTCAAAGTCAATTATATTCTGCGAAGCGCCTGAAGACTTTGCATTACATTGGATTCTGCTCCCATATAAAGTCTTTTTCAAAGATTAACTCTCAGCATGATTTCTCTTCAAAGTTCAAAGAGCTCGCTGCTTTCTTTGCAGGCAGGGTGAATCCTGTAATTGTCTGAGACAAAACAACCCCCCTCGGGGAGTTCAACACAAGCCTCGGTGCTTTCCAGTATCAACAGCTGAAAAAAAATTACACATCCATCACCTCTGAAGTGATTAATACTTCTCCAGAAACTGGGAGGCTTCCACAGCTTCAGAGCTACTGAAACTCTTCCAATAATGTAACCATATTTCAACAAGTGATATTTTCTACATATTACAGCTGCCATTTTGAATTGGACTCAGAGTTTATCTATTTATAGTGACAATTTAAATGTGACCTTTTGCTCGCAGCAAAATCTTTGTTGTTTAAACAGTAATTACTTCTGTCGAACTATTAAAAAATGCTAACAATGATTCTTTCTCCCGAACTATAGGACCTTTTGCGCAGCCCATGTTATTGCAACGGAGCCATGCAGAAGACCAAATGTCAAGACGTTCTCCCATCATTCTCTGTGGGCCTCCTATGGAGCATGAGATAAAGGCGGGTGGATTACCGAGGCCGCAACCAATTTACATAGCCATTTCCTGAGGCATGGGAAGCAACAAGAACATGCAATATACTGTAGGTTATAACATCTGACTCCATTTAACTCAATTCTTTTCTCATATAAAGAAAAGCAAAACATTTATACTCCATACATTAAACCTCCACATAATATTGAATCCAGACAAATAAAACTAGTGTTGATTTACAAGGAAATTAGTTGCCCTCCACTTTAACAAACTGCTTGTGAAACTGCCTGAAGTTAGTGTTTTCTGGAGTGCAAACGAGTCTAACTGCCTCTACCCAACCCCCACTCCTGCACTCCCTCTTTTCAAGTATAAAACTGTAATAACCTCAGCACAGTCAGAGTCGGGCAGGTAGCCAGTTTCCTCACTACGCAGCAGCAGTATCCTCCAGAGCTAACTGAAATAGCCTCCATTGCAGGGAAAGCACAGTCAGTCTGAGATGACACACACACACACACACACTCCCCTCCCCTCTGACTCTGCAGCACACACAATAGATCTTGATGGAGAGATATCTGCCTGGCAGCTGTGGAGAAGTCATACAAGGAGCTGAAAGGCCTGGAGTGTGTGTGTGATAATGCAACACTTTAGTCACTGGAAAAGACACAGAAAAGCAAGAGGACACTTGGAAAAGTGGTGCTGCTGGCGTGAGGCAGTCTGACCTTGGCCTAAATCTCTCCAGTTTCCTCATTTCTCTTTTATCACAGAGCTACCAGTACAGTGTTGGGTAAATGATTCATCAAGCAAAGTGACAAATACGGACGGACCTCAGGGCTGTTAGGGTGTGGTTGTGCGTTTGTGTACGTGAGCGTAGAAGGGGGTCAGAGGGCAACAGTCGCACCAAAGCAAAGCCCATTAGTCGATATGTTCTCCTGCTTTTGTCCAGACTGGCGGTTTAACAAGAACGAAGGGTTGATTACTGACGATGAGCAAGGAATAATTAAAGTGAAAGTTATAAAACGGATCTACAGACTTTACGCTCAGTGTAGTTAAAGTCGAGCGCACACTATACGGCTTGATCAGAGAATGATTAACGAGGCTGGGCAGGTATACAGCCACGGTGGCAATTCTAGAGTAAATTACCCAGTTCATTGGGCTTGATGACCATGAGAGGCAAGTGCCAGGTCTGTAAACACAAACAGGAACATCTCACTAATGATGCAGGAAAGTGGACAAATTTGGGAGTGAGGGATGAGGTGAAAGTAGCTGGGCAGTTTGTTGAGCTCTTAGTAGATTCCCAGAGAGTAGCACAGTATTATATAGTATAATGTTACGTAACTCTCAGTGAAGAATACTGATGTTTTAAGTCCATCTGCCAACTCTAATTCAAGCCACATCCCGTAGCTGGAAATAGTTATTTGGGACCCTTTCAGACTCAGCAACCTAGTTCCCACTATTAGGCATCTACAAATTCAATAATGAAGTTGTTAGTGATTCTATTAGTATTGCAATTTGTGTGTCCATAGGTCTGTGGACCCTTGGGTCCAAATGGGGATCCCAAATGGGTAATAGTTTTCTAGTAATAGTAGAAATAGGAGGAATAAAAACTCCTAAGCAGTTATACAAAAGCAGGATTTCTTGCTAAATGAGTACCTCTGTGTCAAATCTAACGCTTATATTAGGAGATCCCATGATATAAAAAAGTTTGAGGAGCTAAACTGAATGCACGGTTAAAAACTATTTTCCCTAAAAGTAGCAACGTTTCTCCAGTGACTGATTAAAAAGATGCAGATCCAGATGAAGCAAGCCACGAATACCTGCGTATTCTGAAACAAACAAGTATATTGTAGAGCACTTTTTGACCCAAGAAAATAAACTCAAGTGGCGACTTTCATAATGTTATGGTTTGCTTTTTACTTTCCAGTCTTTAACAGGCGGATGGAGGACACAGAGGACGCCAGAGGGCTCATTGTTGTCACTCCATATGGGACAGCCAGGCTCGATGGGACAGGCTATATGGGACTGCAAGGCGCTGATTGACCAAAGGGCAGGTTTGACATTCAAATGAGATGCAGATTTCACACTGTTGGCTTTACTTAAATCTACTACCGTAATTTACCCCCGCAGAATAACCTGAATATAATATTAAGACACATTGACTACAGCCGAATGATTACTAAAAGTCGTCATTTGTATAACTAGCCGATATAAGTGTAATAGAACATAGCTAGGTCACTCAACCCTTAAACAATAACAAGAAGAAAGGTTACCTTTCTTTACGGTCCGAGTAATGGCGAAGTTTAGGTTATATTCCACTGGGCTTTCCGTAAACACAGGAAAGCAGCAAAGCTGGAAGAGAAGCTTCCTTTTGTCACCGCAAAGTCAGTTTAGTTTCCTAGGCAGGAGAAGCAGGAGAGTTGCGACAGGACAGTTCCCTTGTTGGGGCTCGAATGTCCGTTTAGTTTGCATGTGTGTGGCGCACAAAGCGGCCCGCCCCCCTGCCCGCTCCCTCCTCTCATGTGCCGGAGAGAGCACCACCTCCTGCTGCGGTTTAAAGGGACAGAGGCCCATTTATCCACAACACATAACAATAGGCGGAACTTCAACTTGGTGGGGCTGCCAAGCCAGCAGTCCAGGACTAATTGCGATGAAATAGGATCTTCAAACTGTTCCGCAGGACATTTAAAGGAATAGTTAGACTTTTTGCAAAATGCGCATTTTCACTTTCTTGCCGATTAGTAGCCTAACTAGTAAGCTAAGCTAGATAACAAGCTCGATACCACTTCTGTAGCTAGCTTAGCTTAGCTTAAAGATTATAAATAGGGAAACCGCTCACCTGGCTCTGTCCAAATGACACAAAATGCAAAATCTGCCTACCAGCACCTGAAAGCTCACATGCCATGTTGCATATTAACATGTTATCCTAGCTCCTGTTGCAGTTGCCAGGCAACCAGCCAGCCGAGACTCCTATGGCATGACTTTGTCATGACGTGAATGTTTTTGTATGACATACTATGACTTTTTTATGACATACTATAGCTACTATGATTTTTCATGACTTTTTATGACATACTATACAATTACTTTTTCATGATTTTTTTGACATACTATATTATGACTTTTATGACTTTTTGTGGCCTACTATTATGACTTTTGTTCATGACATTTCTGACATAATATACTATGACTGTTTTTAATGAAATGTTATGACAAGTGACTTTCATGACTGCTGTATGAGATACTATACTAGGACTTTTTGTATAACATTTTTATGGCATACTATGACTTTGTATTACTTTTTCATGACTTTTAATGCCATACTGTCCTATTACTTTTTCATGACTTTTTTATGACATACTATATGATTTTTTATGGCATACTATACTATGAATTTTATAAAAAATCCACATACTACAGTATACTATGACCTTTGTCAACATACTATAATATGACTTTCCTTTGTCTTTTTTCAACATAATATACTGACTTTTTTCGACATACTATACTATGACTTTTATTACCCTTTTCAACATACTAAATTATAACTTTTGATTATTATTATTATTATTATTATTATGACTTTTATCAACATACTATGACTTTTTTGACATACTATACTATGACTTTATTTCTTTTTTCGACATACTGCTATACTACTGTATGATTTTTTTATGACTTTTTTCGACATACTATACTATGAATTCATGACGTACAATACTATGCCTTTTTTCGACATACTATACTATGACTTTTTTATGTCTTTTTTCAACATACAATGCTATGACTTTTTTGTGACATACTATACTATGACTTTACATAACATTTTATGGCATACTATGCTATGACATTTTCAAGGTTGGTATTGCAGGACAACTGGGATTTGACCCAAATGCAGACGGAGGCAGCTGGATGAATTCAATGTTTTGTTGTAGAAGCATGAGTATTGATTGGCACAGGCATCATGAGTCCAAGTTAGGCAGAATGCCCAGCAGCAGACAGGTGGCAGGCACGTAACCGGTTGCAGAAAAACCACATTGTAGCAATGATGACTAACTGGCAGAGGAACACAGGCTCTGGGCTGGTATGTATACTTCAACTCACTGACTAATGCTGACTCCAGTTCTATTCACCTTGTATGGTGACATACTTAAGTTACGTTTGACTGTTATGATTTCGGTGATGAGTTCAGCGAAACTAACCAAGGTTGTTATTTTTGATGTCATCACACTGATTCTTGAACAAGCTATTGCAATCCAAGACAGGCTCAGTCCAATGTGAAGCAATCATTTTGGCTCCTTTGCTAAGAGTAAATCCTTTAGTTGAGATTATTCCATGGGAAATGTCATGTCTTTACCTTTCATAAATGTAACCTTGCTCGATAGACGAAAGAAATGAAGATTGCTCCACACCCTTTTCAGTAATAAAACATTGAGTTGAGTTGAGTTATTGTTTTTACGTTGATTTGGATCCAACCCATATGTGCCTCTTGTATTCGAAAGTGCATGATTTACATAGTAATTGTTCCAGTTGAATAAAGATGGGAACACCTGCGTTAACGAGAATCAAAAGGCATGTAGTTGGGTCATTTAGTAATAAAAATACTCTGTGATGTTTAAGATACTTGTTTTTACATTTATTAGTTATTAAGGTTAATTTTATTCATTTATATTTTTTGGATCAATTTGATTTAAGGTATCCATTATCCATTGTATGTATTGAGTCACCAGATATTGATTTTTTTTTAGATTATAGATAGTGACCAGTATGTTTAGGGTGAATGTATTACCAATTATGTACTGTATGTTTTGACAAGTACTCAATTGTCAGATCAACACTGATAGGCTTTTAAGGACTCTAAAGTTACATCTTGTATTTCCTTACTGTGTTCTGAGTAACTGTAATCAAGTTATCTAGTGTGCTAAGATGGATGTAATAATCATTAATAACCACTAATGGTTTTAGTTCTGCTAATTATTTTTATGTTACCTTAGAGAGAAGCTAATTAAGAGTTACCAGATTGTTTTGCTATTTGATGTATCAGATGATTTTAAATTATCTGATTTACTGTATGCATGTATATGTGTAGTTAATCATTACGTGCAGGAGGTTTTTACGCTCAATGGTGTTTTAAGCCCCCAACTTCGACTTCAAGGCAGCGCGGCGACTTCAAGGCACCTAACCCTAACCCTAACCCTCTTAATGAAAAGTAGGTAGCCCTAACCTTGGCCCTGGCCCTAACCTTAACCGCTTCTTTCCGCGGTGAGATTTTCTTTTCTTATCCCTATCCAGCCTGTACTCTGATGGCCGCTCCTGCGTCCTCTCCATCTCCTTCTCGCTGGGGCCGTCGTCTGCTATTTCCTCCCATCTTCACATTGTGTTTCTCAACATTACGTTTTTACTGATCCCCTTATGGCACGTACTCAATTTTGCATGTTTGCTATCTGAAGTAACTATCAATAATTGATTGGAGAATGTTATTTACACCCTCATCTCCTATTCCTAGAGTCCAATGTTTATTCTTTTTCTGCCAACTTGATCTTTGAATATCTTGTATATCTGCATCTCTATTTTGGATGGATTTAAATGCCTTCTATCATGACAGTTGTGACGAATTGCACTTGCACTCAACATTGTCATTATAAGAAAAGATAACAAAAAAACACACAGAGTACTTTGGAATGGGACTAAACTTACAGGATGATCTAACACATACAGACCACCACTACTCAATAACTGGGATCACTGGAGCCCTTCATCCATGCTGGATTGGATCCTTCCCTCATACAGAGGCGTTCTTAGTTTTTCACAACCGCTGGACATACATGAACATTGGCTATGCCAGCAGGACTTTGCTTTTCCCTCATACAGAGGCACCTTTTGTTTTTCTCATTTCTTTTCCACATATGGAATACATGTAATGAGAATTTTTTATTCAAACTTTTAATATGTGATGGTTTCAGCAATATCCATATGATGTTTCACGAGGTATGAACGCACCACTTATTTACCAATCCACTTCTTGCTCATACATCCCTTTGTGCTCTAATTTTCTCAAATGACTGTAAACACACCAGGCACTCAGCCCTTAACATAACCACTTGGACTATTGACCTTTGGCGGTGAGATTTTCTTTTCTTATCCCTAACCATTGCCTAATCCTAGTGCTAGTCCTGGAAGACAACGTTGGGGGCTTAAAACACCAAACACCGGTCTTTACTTTCTTGCACTGTCTGAGAGGAGTTAATCACAGAGAGTCTGGACCCAGGGTTACACAACATTGTTTACCTCCGACCTGGTGATGTGATTATACATGATTCTGTGGGATGTGGAACATACTGTATGAAGCTGAGCTCTGTGTATACATGCTGTACCAAGATCTTCTCCGGCGTCAGATTTGTGTTGTAATAAACGTATATTCTCAAGTAAGCACAATGGAGACTCATCAAGTTATTTATTTGTGAAGTGAAGATTCCCCTGAAGTAGGGTTTCCGCATTACTTACTATGACTTTTCATGACTTTAGTATACTATGACTTTTTATTACCTTTTTGACGTACTATACTATGACAATTTTATGACATATTTTTGACATACTATACTATGACTTTATGAATTAATATGCTACGACTATTTTCGGCATACTATACTATGACTTTTTAAGACATGCTATGCTCTTACTCATTTATGACCTTTTTATCACTTTTTTCAAAATACTATAGTATGACTTTTTTCCACATACCATACTATGACTTTTTATGACTTTTATATGACTTTTTTATGACTTCTTTGACTTTTTTACACGTTATACTATGACTGTTTTATAATTTTTTTTTTTACATACTATATTTTGACTGTTTTATAACCTTTTTTACACATGTTATACTATGACTTTTTTATGATTTTTTTTCGACATACTATATTTTGACTGTTTTATAACCTTTTTTCGACATACTATACTATGAGCTATTTACAAACTATAGTTCAGCATTGAATACTATTGTGCTGTCCAAGTTTATCATTAAGCTCAGAGAGCTGGGAGGAAACACCACCCTCTCTGATTGGATCCTGGGCTTCCTGATGTGCAGACTCCAGGCTGGTTGGACAGGCAAATCTGCACATTATCTGCCACTTCTACAAGTGCAACTTTGACAGTATCCTGACTGGCTGAATCACCGCCTGAAAACTACTGCGCACATCAGAAGGATGGAGCTGCCATCCATAGAGGACCGCTAGGTGTAGGAAACAGGCCAACAGGCTCACCAGTTACAAACTGTTCTGCCTGCTGCTGTCTGCTGTCTGGAGAATTGCTGTCTCAAGCTCCTGGAGGGTTTCTAGGCAATTCTCCTTAACTTTCCCCATATTTATTGTATTGTTTTAATTTTGTATGTGTAAATAAAGAATAAAAATGAAACAAGCTCTGAGCTCAACACTTGCCACTGTCCCTTTACCTTTTATATAAATTTACATACTGTTTTATAAACTGTTTACACCTTTGTACATCGCTGTCATTATATATTGTATTCATGTTCATTTATTTAAAATTACTGTCACTACCACAAATTTATATTACTTTATTTTATCTGTTATATGTTATCCCTAGACTTCAACTTGCACTACGATTGACATTTTGTTTTTTAACCTTGGATTTTCTTTTTTTTTTTACATATTTAATTAGAATTGTTGTATAATTAAGCTGAGAACTAAGATTTTCATTGCCAAAGACTGCTTCTCTGTAACTGCTGTGCATATTGCAATAAAGAACTTGAAACTTTAACTTGTTATGACTTTTTTTGACATACTATACTATGACATTTTATGACATACTATACTATGACTTTTTTATGACTTTTTTCCACCTACTACACTGACTTTTTATGACCGGAATGAACAGATTTTCACATGGGAAATAAGACAAGGACCTCATTTGCTTTTGGGGGATGGACTTTTTCCAACTTACTATACTATGACCTTTTTAGACATACTATACTATGACTTTTTCATTACTTTTTTTCCAGACATGCTGTACTATGACTTTTTTTCAACATACTATAGAATGACTTTTTTATGACTTTTCACAACATGCTATACTATGACATTTTCATCACTTTTTACGATATGCTATACAATGACTTTTCATGACTTTTTATGACATACTTTACTATGACCTTTTCATCACTTTTTCGACATACTATACTATGACCTTTTTACGATATGCTATACTTTGACTTTTTATGACATTCTATACTATGACTTTTTTATGACTTTTTTCCACCTTCTATACTATACTATGACTTTTTATGACTTTTTTTTTGACATACTATAGTATGACTTTTTCATGACTTTTTCACATACCTTTATGATTTTTTCTTTTTTTTTACACTATACAATTACTTTTTTTTTTTTTTCATACTATGACCTTTATATGACTTTTTTCGACATACTATCTTATGACCTTTTTATGACTTTTTTTGACATGCTATACAATGACCTTTTCATTCCATTTTTACAATGACTTTTCATGACTTTTTATGACATACTTTACTATGACCATTTTATGACTTTTTCGACATACTATACTATGACCTTTTTACGATATGCTATACTTTGACTTTTTATGACATTCTATACTGTGACTTTTTTATGACTTTTTTCCACCTTCTATACTATGACTGTTTTTATGACTTTTTTCGACATACTATAGTATGACTTTTCATGACTTTTCACGACCTTTTATGATTTTTTTGGACCCACTATACAATGACTTTTTTCGACATACTATACTATAACTGTTTTTGACATACTATGACCTTTATATGACTTTTTTGGACACACTATACAATGACTTTTTAATGACTTTTTTCGACACACTATACAATGACTTTTTTCGACATACTATACTATGACTGTTTTTTATGACTTTTTTTGACATGCTATACTATGACCTTTTTATGACTTTTTTTACATGCTATATTATGACCTTTTTATTCAATTTTTCAACATACTATACTATGACTTTTTTATGACTTTTTTTTCACATACTACACTATGACCTTTTTATTACTTTATTCAACATACTATTGTATGACTTGTTATGACTTTTTCCAACATACTCTATACTATGACTTTTTCATGACTTTTCTGACGTGCTTTACTGTGACCTTTTTATGACTTTTTTGGACACACTATACAATGAGTTTTTTCGACATACTATACTATGACTGTTTTTGTGACTTTTTTGACATACTATACTATGACCTTTTTATTCCGTTTTTTGACATACTATACTATGACTTTTTTATGACTTTTTGGACACACTATACTATGACTGTTTTTATGACTTTTTTCGACATACTATAGTATGACTTTTATGACTTTTCACGACATGCTATTTTTTGGACACACTATAGAATGACTTTTTTCGACAAACTATTACTTTTTTATGACTTTTGTTTTGACATGTTATACTATGACTTTTTTATGACTTTTTTGACTTTTTCAACATACTATACTATGACTTTTTATATTCTTTTTTTGACAAACTATACTATTTTTTATGACTTTTTTTGACATACTATACTATGACTTTTTATGACTTTTTTTGAGTTACTATACTATGACTTTTATGACTTTTTTCAACATACTATACTATGACTTTTTATGACTTTTTTCACATACTATACTATGACTTTTTATGACTTTTTTTTTCAACATACTATATGACTTTTTGACTTTTTATGACTTTTTTTAACATACTATACTATGACTTTTTATGACTTTTTTCGACATATTATACTATGACTTTTTATGACTTTTTTCGACATATTATACTATGACTTTTTATGACTTTTTTCGACATATTATACTATGACTTTTTATGACTTTTTTTTTGACATACTATACTATGACTTTTTTATGACTTTTTGACATACTTTTATGACATTTTATGACTTTTTTTCAACATTTTATGACTTTTTGACTTTTTTATGACTATACTATGACTATTTTATTCTTTTTTTTTTCAACATACTATACTATGACTTTTTATGACTTTTTTTTTGACATACTATACTATGACTTTTTATGACTTTTTCAACATACTATACTATGACTTTTTATGACTTTTATATGACTTTTTTTTTCACATACTATACTATGACTTTTTATGACTTTTTTTCAACATACTATACTATGACTTTTTATGACTTTTTTTCAACATACTATACTATGACTTTTTATGACTTTTTTCGACATACTATACTATGACTTTTTTATGACTTTTTTTCGACATACTATACTATGACTTTTTTATTACTTTTTTCAACACATACTATACTATGACTTTTTATGACTTTTTTTTCAACATACTATACTATGACTTTTTATGACTTTTTTTTTTACATACTATACTATGACTTTTTTTTGACTTTTTTTTTTTAACATACTATACTATGACTTTTATGACTTTTTTTTCAACATACTATACTATGACTTTTTATGACTTTTTTTCACATACTATACTATGACTTTTTATGACTTTTTTTTTGACATACTATACTATGACTTTTTTTGACTTTTTTTCGACACATACTATACTATGACTTTTATGACTTTTTTTTTTTATACTATACTATGACTTTTTATGACTTTTTTCAACATACTATACTATGACTTTTTATGACTTTTTTTCACATACTATACTATGACTTTTATGACTTTTTTTTTACACATACTATACTATGACTTTTTATGACTTTTTTTTCAACATACTATACTATGACTTTTTTTTGACTTTTTTCAACATACTATACTATGACTTTTTATGACTTTTTACTTTTTTTTTTGACATTTTATACTATGACTTTTTATGACTTTTTTTTTGACACTATACTACTATGACTTTTTTTTTAATGACTTTTTTTCAACATACTATACTATGACTTTTTTGATGACTTTTTTCAACACTATACTATACTATTTTATGACTTTTTTTCAACATACTATACTATGACTTTTTTTTTTGACATACTATACTATGACTTTTTATGACTTTTTTTTTTGACATACTATACTATGACTTTTTATGACTTTTTTCAACATACTATACTATGACTTTTTATGACTTTTTTTCATACTATACTATGACTTTTTATGACTTTTTTTCAACATACTATACTATGACTTTTTATGACTTTTTTCAACATACTATACTATGTCTTTTTTTGACTTTTTTTTTTTCAACATACTATACTATGACTTTTTATGACTTTTTTTTCAACATACTATACTATGACTTTTTATGACTTTTTTTCCACATACTATACTATGACTTTTTATGACTTTTTTTTTGACATACTATACTATGACTTTTTTTATGACTTTTTCGACATACTATACTATGACTTTTTATGACTTTTTTTTCACATACTATACTATGACTTTTTTATGACTTTTTTTGCACATACTATACTATGACTTTTTATGACTTTTTTTTCAACATACTATACTATGACTTTTTTATGACTTTTTTCAACATACTATACTATGACTTTTTATGACTTTTTTCAACATACTATACTATGACTTTTTATGACTTTTTTCAACATACTATACTATGACTTTTTTTATGACTTTTTTCAACATACTATACTATACTTTTATGACTTTTTCAACATACTATACTATGACTTTTTTGAACTTTTTTCACTATACTATACTATGACTTTTTATGACTTTTTTTCAACATACTATACTATGACTTTTTATGACTTTTTTCACATACTATACTATGACTTTTTATTACTTTTTTTTTTTACATACTATACTATGACTTTTTATGACTTTTTTTTTTTGACATACTATACTATGACTTTTATGACTTTTTTCAACATACTATACTATGACTTTTTATGACTTTTTTTCAACATACTATACTATGACTTTTTATGACTTTTTTCAACATACTATACTATGACTTTTTCGACATACTATACTATGACTTTTTATGACTTTTTTCGACATACTATACTATGACTTTTTATGACTTTTTTCGACATACTATACTATGACTTTTATGACTTTTTTTTCATACTATACTATGACTTTTTATGACTTTTTTTTGACATACTATACTATGACTTTTTATGACTTTTTTCAACATACTATACTATGACTTTTTATGACTTTTTTTTACATACTATACTATGACTTTTTATGACTTTTTTTTTATATACTATACTATGACTTTTTATGACTTTTTTCAACATACTATACTATGACTTTTTATGACTTTTTTCAACATACTATACTATGACTTTTTATGACTTTTTTTCGACATACTATACTATGACTTTTTATGACTTTTTTTTTTACTATACTATGACTTTTTTGACTTTTTTTCAACATACTATACTATGACTTTTTATGACTTTTTTTCAACATACTATACTATGACTTTTTATGACTTTTTTCAACATACTATACTATGACTTTTTATGACTTTTTTCAACATACTATACTATGACTTTTTATGACTTTTTCACATACTATACTATGACTTTTTATGACTTTTTTTCAACATACTATACTATGACTTTTTATGACTTTTTTCGACATACTATACTATGACTTTTTATGACTTTTTTCGACATACTATACTATGACTTTTTTCGACATACTATACTATGACTTTTTATGACTTTTTTTCAACATACTATACTATGACTTTTTATGACTTTTTTTGACATACTATACTATGACTTTTTATGACTTTTTTTGACATACTATACTATGACTTTTTTATGACTTTTTTCAACATACTATACTATGACTTTTTATGACTTTTTCAACATACTATACTATGACTTTTTATGACTTTTTTTCGACATACTATACTATGACTTTTTATGACTTTTTTCAACATACTATACTATGACTTTTTATGACTTTTTTTTTCAACATACTATACTATGACTTTTTATACTATGACTTTTTTTTTTAATACTATACTATACTATGACTTTTTTATGACTTTTTTCAACATACTATACTATGACTTTTTTGACTTTTTTCAACATACTATACTATGACTTTTTATGACTTTTTTTGACATACTATACTATGACTTTTTTATGACTTTTCAACATACTATACTATGACTTTTTATGACTTTTTTCAACATACTATACTATGACTTTTTTGATGACTTTTTTTATACTATACTATGACTTTATGACTTTTTTCGACATACTATACTATGACTTTTATGACTTTTTCGACATATATACTATGACTTTTATGACTTTTTTTATACTATACTATGACTTTTTTTGACTTTTTTTGACATACTATACTATGACTTTTTATGACTTTTTTTTTTCGACATACTATGCTATGACTTTTTTGACTTTTTTCAACATACTATACTATGACTTTTTTATGACTTTTTCCATATACTATACTGTGACTTTTTATGACTTTTTTCGACATACTACACTATGACTTTTTATTTATGACTTTTCAACATACTATACTACTATGACTTTTTATGACTTTTTTTCACATACTATACTATGACTTTTTATTGACTTTTTATACTATACTTTTTATACTTTTTCAACACTTTTTATGACTTTTTATGACTTTTTTTTTATACTATACTATGACTTTTTATGACTTTTTTTTTTTGACATACTATACTATGACTTTTTTACTTTTTTTTGACATACTATACTATGACTTTTTATGACTTTTTCAACATACTATACTATGACTTTTTATGACTTTTTTTTTCACATACTATACTATGACTTTTTTATGACTTTTTCAACATACTATACTATGACTTTTTTATGACTTTTTTCAACATACTATACTATGACTTTTTATGACTTTTTTCAACATACTATACTATGACTTTTTATGACTTTTTCAACATACTATACTATGACTTTTTTATGACTTTTTTCGACATACTATACTATGACTTTTTATGACTTTTTTCAACATACTATACTATGACTTTTTATGACTTTTTTCAACATACTATACTATGACTTTTTATGACTTTTTTCAACATACTATACTATGACTTTTTTATGACTTTTTTCAACATACTATACTATGACTTTTTTTTGACTTTTTTTGCAACATACTATACTATGACTTTTTATGACTTTTTTCAACATACTATACTATGACTTTTTTATGACTTTTTTGACATACTATACTATATACTATGACTTTTTGACTTTTTTCAACATACTATACTATGACTTTTTATGACTTTTTTTTCACATACTATACTATGACTTTTTATGACTTTTTTCAACATACTATACTATGACTTTTTTATGACTTTTTTTTTTCAACATACTATACTATGACTTTTTTTGACTTTTTTTCAACATACTATACTATGACTTTTTGATGACTTTTTTTTACATTTTCTATACTATGACTTTTTTGACTTTTTTCAACATACTATACTATGACTTTTTATGACTTTTTTCGACATACTATACTATGACTTTTTATGACTTTTTTTCAACATACTATACTATGACTTTTTATGACTTTTTTTCAACATACTATACTATGACTTTTTATGACTTTTTTCAACATACTATACTATGACTTTTTATGACTTTTTTTCAACATACTATACTATGACTTTTTATGACTTTTCAACATACTATACTATGACTTTTTATGACTTTTTTCACATATACTATACTATGACTTTTTATGACTTTTTTCAACATACTATACTATGACTTTTTATGACTTTTTTTCGACATACTATACTTTATGACTTTTTTTTTTCAACATACTATACTATGACTTTTATGACTTTTTTTTGACTTTTTTTTTTACACTTTTTTACTATATATGACTTTTTATGACTTTTTTCAACATACTATACTATGACTTTTTATGACTTTTTTCGACATACTATACTATGACTTTTTATGACTTTTTTTCAACATACTATACTATGACTTTTTATTACTTTTTTTCTACATACTATACTATGACTTTTTATGACTTTTTTTCGACATACTATACTATGACTTTTTATGACTTTTTTTCACACATACTATACTATGACTTTTTTTTGACTTTTTACTATACTACTATACTATTTTCACTTTTTATGACTTTTTTTGACATACTATACTATGACTTTTTATGACTTTTTTTTGACATACTATACTATGACTTTTTATGACTTTTTTTGACATACTATACTATGACTTTTTATGACTTTTTTTTACATACTATACTATGACTTTTTTATGACTTTTTTCAACATACTATACTATGACTTTTTATGACTTTTCAACATACTATACTATGACTTTTTATGACTTTTTTTTCGACATACTATACTATGACTTTTTATGACTTTTTTCAACATACTATACTATGACTTTTTATGACTTTTTTTCAACATACTATACTATGACTTTTTATGACTTTTTTCACATACTATACTATGACTTTTTATGACTTTTTTTCGAACATACTATACTATGACTTTTTATGACTTTTTTTCACATACTATACTATGACTTTTTTGACTTTTTTTTTCACATACTATACTATGACTTTTTTGACTTTTTTCACACATACTATACTATGACTTTTTATGACTTTTTTCAACATACTATACTATGACTTTTTATGACTTTTTTCAACATACTATACTATACTATTTATGACTTTTTCAACATACTATACTATGACTTTTTTTTTCACATACTATACTATGACTTTTTATGACTTTTTTTTTCAACATACTATACTATGACTTTTTATGACTTTTTTTTCAACATACTATACTATGACTTTTTATGACTTTTTTTCAACATACTATACTATGACTTTTATGACTTTTTTTTTGACATACTATACTATGACTTTTTATGACTTTTTTTTGACACATACTATACTATGACTTTTTATGACTTTTCAACATTATACTATGACTTTTGACTTTTTTGACATACTATACTATGACTTTTTATGACTTTTTTTTGACATACTATACTATGACTTTTTATGACTTTTTTCAACATACTATACTATGACTTTTTTATGACTTTTTTTTTCGACATACTATACTATGACTTTTTTGACTTTTTTTCAACATACTATACTATGACTTTTTATGACTTTTTTTCATACATACTATACTATGACTTTTTATGACTTTTTTTTTGACATACTATACTATGACTTTTTATGACTTTTTTTCAACATACTATACTATGACTTTTTATGACTTTTTTTTTCCACATACTATACTATGACTTATTTTTCGACATACTATGCTATGACTTTTTTGACTTTTTTCAACATACTATACTATGACTTTTTTGACTTTTTTCGACTTACTATACTATGACTTTTTTTTACTTTTTCCACATACTATACTATGACTTCTTATGACTTTTTTTCCACATACTATACTATGACTTTTTATGACTTTTTTTCCACATACTATACTATGACTTTTTATGACTTTTTTCAACATACTATACTATGACTTTTTTGACTTTTTTTCAACATACTATACTATGACTTTTTTTTTTATTTTTTTCAACATACTATACTATGACTTTTTATGACTTTTTTCAACATACTATACTATGACTTTTTATGACTTTTTTCAACACTATACTATACTTTTTATGACTTTTTACTATGCTATGACTTTTTTGACTTTTTTCAACATACTATACTATGTCTTTTTTATGACTTTTTCCACATACTATACTGTGACTTCTTATGACTTTTTTTTCAACATACTATACTATGACTTTTTATGACTTTTTTTCAACATACTATACTATGACTTTTTTATGACTTTTTTTAATACATACTATACTATGACTTTTTTTGACTTTTTTTTCGACATACTATACTATGACTTTTTATGACTTTTTTCAACATACTATACTATGACTTTTTATGACTTTTACTATACTATACTATTTTACTTTGACTTTACTATGACTTTTTATGACTTTTTTCAACATACTATACTATGACTTTTTATGACTTTTTTGATACTATACTATGACTTTTTATGACTTTTTTTTCAACATACTATACTATGACTTTTTTGACTTTTTTTTTCAACATACTATACTATGACTTTTATGACTTTTTTCAACATACTATACTATGACTTTTTATGACTTTTTTTTTTTATACTATACTATGACTTTTTATGACTTTTTTACAACATACTATACTATGACTTTTTTTTATGATTTTTATGACTTTTCGACATACTATACTATGACTTTTTATGACTTTTTTTGACATACTATACTATGACTTTTTTATGACTTTTCAACATACTATACTATGACTTTTTATGACTTTTTTCATCATACTATACTATGACTTTTTATGACTTTTTTTCAACATACTATACTATGACTTTTTATGACTTTTTTTTCACATACTATACTATGACTTTTTTTGATGACTTTTTTTCATACATACTATACTATGACTTTTTATGACTTTTTTCAACATACTATACTATGACTTTTTATGACTTTTTTTTCAACATACTATACTATGACTTTTTATGACTTTTTTTCGACATACTATACTATGACTTTTTATGACTTTTTTCAACATACTATACTATGACTTTTATGACTTTTTTCAACATACTATACTATGACTTTTTATGACTTTCAACATACTTTTGACTTTTTATGACTTTTTCAATGACTTACTATGACTTTTTTCAACATTTTTATACTATATACTTTTTATGACTTTTTTTCACACACATACTATGATTTTTTATGACTTTTTCACATGATACTATGACTTTTATGACTTTTTTTGACATACTATACTATGACTTTTTATGACTTTTTTTTTTCACATACTATACTATGACTTTTTATGACTTTTTTCACATACTATACTATGACTTTTATGACTTTTTTTTTCATACTATACTATGACTTTTTATGACTTTTTTTCACATACTATACTATGACTTTTTTATGACTTTTTTCAACATACTATACTATGACTTTTTATGACTTTTTTCGACATACTATACTATGACTTTTTATGACTTTTTTCTACATACTATACTATGACTTTTATGACTTTTTTTCGACATACTATACTATGACTTTTTATGACTTTTTTCGACATACTATACTATGACTTTTTATGACTTTTTTCAATACTATACTATGACTTTTTATGACTTTTTTTGACATACTATACTATACTATGACTTTTTATGACTTTTTTTCACATACTATACTATGACTTTTTATGACTTTTTTTTGACATACTATACTATGACTTTTTATGACTTTTTTTCACATACTATACTATTTTATGACTTTTTATGACTTTTTTTTTTCACACTATACTATGACTTTTTGACTTTTTTCACATACTATACTATGACTTTTTATGACTTTTTTTCAACATACTATACTATGACTTTTTATGACTTTTTTTAACATACTATACTATGACTTTTTTATGACTTTTTTTGACATACTATACTATGACTTTTTATGACTTTTTTTGATACTATACTATGACTTTTTTTTTTGACTTTTTTTCAACATACTATACTATGACTTTTTATGACTTTTTTTGACATACTATACTATGACTTTTTTATGACTTTTTTCAACATACTATACTATGACTTTTTATGACTTTTTTTGAACATACTATACTATGACTTTTTATGACTTTTTTCGACATACTATACTATGACTTTTTATGACTTTTTTTCAACATACTATACTTTTTTTATGACTTTTTTTTATATATACTATACTATGACTTTTTATGACTTTTTTCACATACTATACTATGACTTTTTATGACTTTTTTCGACATACTATACTATGACTTTTTATGACTTTTTTTTTCTACTACTATACTATGACTTTTTACTTTTTTTACTATACTATGACTTTTTTGACTTTTTCGACATACTATACTATGACTTTTTATGACTTTTTTCGACATACTATACTATGACTTTTTTGATGACTTTTTTTTGACATGCTATACTATGACTTTTTATGACTTTTTTTTCGACATACTATACTATGACTTTTTATGACTTTTTTTTTCACATACTATACTATGACTTTTTATGACTTTTTTTCAACATACTATACTATGACTTTTTTATGACTTTTTTCGACATACTATACTATGACTTTTTATGACTTTTTTTCGACATACTATACTATGACTTTTTATGACTTTTTTTCAACATACTATACTATGACTTTTTATGACTTTTTTTTTTCGATACTATACTATGACTTTTTTTGACTTTTTCAACATACTATACTATGACTTTTTATGACTTTTTTTCAACATACTATACTATGACTTTTTATGACTTTTTTCAACATACTATACTATGACTTTTTATGACTTTTTTTTCATACATACTATACTATGACTTTTTATGACTTTTTTTCACATACTACTATACTATGACTTTTTATGACTTTTTTATCATACTATACTATGACTTTTTTATGACTTTTTTCGACATACTATACTATGACTTTTTATGACTTTTTTTTGACATACTATACTATGACTTTTTATGACTTTTTTTTTGACATACTACTATGACTTTTTATGACTTTTTTCAACATTATATTTTTTATTTTTTTCAACATACTATACTATGACTTTTTTATGACTTTTTTTCAACATACTATACTATGACTTTTTTTTATGACTTTTTTCACACATACTATACTATGACTTTTTATGACTTTTTTTTCAATACTATACTATGACTTTTTTTGATGACTTTTTCAACATACTATACTATGACTTTTTATGACTTTTTTTTGATACTATACATGACTATACTATGACTTTTAACTATGACTTTTTTTTTCACTTTTCGACATACTATACTATGACTTTTTTATGACTTTTTTCAACATACTATACTATGACTTTTTATGATTTTTTTTTTGACATACTATACTATGACTTTTTTTTGACATTTTATACTATGACTTTTTATGACTTTTTATGACTTTTACTATGACATATGACTATACTATGACATTTTATACTATGACTTTTTTATGACTTTTTCGATACATACTATACTATGACTTTTTATGACTTTTTTCAACATACTATACTATGACTTTTTATGACTTTTTTTCGACATACTATACTATGACTTTTTATGACTTTTTTTCAACATACTATACTATGACTTTTATGACTTTTTTCAACATACTATACTATGACTTTTTATGACTTTTTTCAACATACTATACTATGACTTTTTATTACTTTTTTCTACATACTATACTATGACTTTTATGACTTTTTTTCGACATACTATACTATGACTTTTTATGACTTTTTTCAACATACTATACTATGACTTTTTATGACTTTTTTTTCGACATACTATACTATGACTTTTTATGACTTTTTTGGACATACTATACTATGACTTTTTTTATGACTTTTTTTGACATACTATACTATACTTTTTTGACTTTTTTTTTATACTATGACTTTTTTTGACTTTTTTTCGACATACTATACTATGACTTTTTATGACTTTTTTCAACATACTATACTATGACTTTTTATGACTTTTTTTGACATACTATACTATGACTTTTTTATGACTTTTTTCAACATACTATACTATGACTTTTTTATGACTTTTTTTTCAGACACTATACATGATTTTTTATGACTTTTGTTTTGACATACTATACTATGACTTTTTTATGACTTTTTTTCGACATACTATACTATGACCTTTTTATTCCGTTTTTCGACATACTATATTATGACTTTTTTATGACTTTTTTTTGACATGGTAAGTAGCACAACAGATGCTCATTGAGTTATTTATCTATGTGAAGATTGTTCTGAATTAAAATTTTCACATTATTATACTTTTTATGACTTTTTTCGACATACTAAGCTATGACTTTTTAATTAGTTTTTTTCGACATACTATAGTATGACTTTTTTATTACTTTTTTTGACATGCTATACTATGACCTTTTTATTCAATTTTTCGACATACTATACTATGACTTTTTTATGACTTTTCACGACATACTATACTATGACCTTTTTATGACTTTTTTCGACATACTATACTATGACTTTTTTATGACTTTTTTGACATACTATAGTATGACTTTTTTATGACTTTTCACGGCATGCTATACTATGACCTTTAATTACTTTTTTCGACATACTATACTATGACCTTTTTATGACTTTTTTCTGACATGCTTTACTATAAACCTTTTATGATTTTTTTTGACACACTATACAATGACTTTTTTCAACATACTATACTATGACTGTTTTTGTGACTTTTTTGACATACTATGACTTTTTTATGACTTTTGTTTTGACATGCTATTCTATGACCTTTATATGACTTTTTTCGACATACTATACTATGACTTTTTATGACTTTTTTCGACATACTATAGTATGACTTTTTATGACTTTTCACGACATGCTATACTATGACCTTTTAATTACTTTTTTCGACATACTATACTATGACTTTTTTATGACTTTTTTTCGGACACACTATACTATGACTTTTTTATGACTTTTTTTTCGACATACTATAGTATGACTTTTTCATGACTTTTTTCTGACATGCTTTACTATAAACCTTTTATGATTTTTTTTGACACACTATACAATGACTTTTTTCAACATACTATACTATGACTGTTTTTGTGACTTTTTTGACATACTATGACTTTTTTATGACTTTTGTTTTGACATGCTACACTATGACCTTTTTATTCTGTTTTTCAACATACTATACTATGACTTTTTTATGACTTTTTTTGACATGCTATACTATGACCTTTTTATTCCATTTTTCAACATACTATACTATGACTTTTTTATGACTTTTTTTCACATACTATACTATGACCTTTTTATTACTTTTTTCAACATACTATACAATGACTTTTTATGACTTTTCACGACATACTATACTATGACCTTTTTATGACTTTTTTCGACATACTATACTATGACTTTTTTAGGACTTTTTTTCGACATACTATAGTATGACTTTTTTATGACTTTTCACGACATGCTATACTATGACCTTTAATTACTTTTTTCGACATACTATACTATGACTTTTTATGACTTTTTTGGACACACTATACTATGACTTTTTTATGACTTTTTTTCGACATACTATAGTATGACTTTTTTATGACTTTTCACGAAATGCTATACTATGACCTTTAATTACTTTTTTCGACATACTATACTATGACTTTTTTATAACTATTTTGGACATACTATACAATTACTTTTTAATTACTTTTTTCGACATACTATACTATGACTTTTTTATGACTTTTTTGGACATACTATACTATGACTTTTTTATGATTTTTTTTCGACATACTATAGTACGACTTTTTTATGACTTTTCATGACATGCTATACTATGACCTTTTTATCACTTTTTACAATATGCTATACTATGACTTTTTTGGACATACTATATTATGACTTTTTCATGACTTTTTTCTGACATGCTTTACTATAAACCTTTTATGATTTTTTTGGAGACACTATACAATGACTTTTTTCGACATACTATACAATGACTTTTTTCGACATACTATACTATGACCTTTTTATTCCCTTTTTCGACATACTATAGTATGACTTTTTTATGACTTTTTTTTGACATGGTAAGTAGCACAACAGCTGCTCATTGAGTTATTTATCTATGTGAAGATTGCTCTGAATTAAAATTTCCACATTATTATACTATGATTTTTTCATACATTTTTTATTTTTTATTTCACTATGACTTTTTTTTATTACTTTTTTCGACATAATACATTACTATGAATTCTTATTACTTTTTTTAACATACAATACTATGACTTATTCTATAACTTTTTTCAACATACTTTACTATGTATGTATTTATTCAAAATACTCACTATATATTAGAAATGTGCAGTCTGAGTCCATAAAAGTCAGCAGAAATTATTGTTCTTCCCACGTATGATTTGTAGCATTAGAGCAAATGTATAGCAAAGTAGCACATTAGAGGTCCAAACACATTGATTTAATATTTTTACTAACTCATAATAGCCATGGAGGTAATTAGACTTGCACTTTACTCCAATTATTTTTGACAATGTCTCAGATTACATTAAAAAGGGCCTTTCATTTCACACACACACATTTACAACATTTGATGCATAACAGATTCAGTTCCTGTAGTAATGTGCTTGTGCCTGTGTGATCAGGTGGGAACTTGAACTAGATACGCTACCACCTGTCTGTTAAAGCCTTATTCTGCCACCTGCAAGTATCATCAGGTATTATTACATGATGGGCCAATTAGTGATGCAGAGTTTTATGGGAAGCTCTGTTTGGGTCCTTCAGAACTTCAGTGAGGGTATACAGAACAAAAAACTTTAAGGGCGCATTACCCTGGAACGGGCCCCTTATTCAAATTGTGCTTACTTGTGTGGCTTTCTGTTACACGTTATATAATGAATACAGCCTGGAGTGACTACAGTAAGAAAACTGGGACACGAGGGACTTTCTAATGGAAACCTGTCAACTGGACAAACCAACAGCGATAACATTTTTTATTATGAATACGAATATGACTTTATCCAACAATTTCAGCAATTTATGTCATAGTTTGGAGTTGCCTAAGATCCCTAAATAGATATTGCTTGAACCACACACTGTGGAAAGTAGTGTCCATCCAAACTGCAAGAGTGAGAGTGAGGTTGGCTTGGGCAAAGGGACTCACCAAAATGACTGCAGCAATTTTTGTGCTCTTTCCCATAATGCACATTAAGTCAGAAACCAATTAAAGCAACCACCAAACAGTACATAAAGAAAAGCATTCATGAATGGCAGTCGGGGAACATCTCCTTTCTCAAATTAGTATCCTTTATCCAACTGCAAGGATATCCTCTTCAAATCCCCAAACCACCCTCTGTGAAGTTCACAAATGAGGCAATTAAATTCAGGGTTTCAAACTCCTTTGAACTACACCTTATGTCTGAGTCCTTTGTTATTTCAAATGTGTGTTCTCAAAGCTAATCAGGGCTATTTAGTACATTGGGCTCCCTTTAAACAGGGACCACCAGCTCACTCTTTTCTGTCATTCATTTCCTGGGGGAAAGAGTGTGAAAAAGAGACAGAGGGAAATGAATTTTTTAGCAAGTGAAATGCCTCCTGTCTGTGATTCTTCTGTCGGAGGGAAATTTCCCATGTGTTTTCAAAAAAGGGATTAGTGCTCTGGACGTGCTTGTTCCAATTCCCTGTTCTGTCCTATCTCATCTAATCTCCTCTCTTCTCATGCCTCTGTGTTTAGTAGGTTAGCTCTGGATCAAGTTGACTGTGATCCAATTAACATCAAACTCCAGCTGACAATGTACATCTGCTTCTGTCATGCAAATACTGTATGTGTCTATTAATTAGTTCAGGTACTTGTTCAAATTCCAACACATTGATTATGCCTTAAATACATATAGGTATCACTTTATGTGCAGTCTGATAGGTTTAAAGGGCCAACTGAGTCAGTTTAGTCGACCAAGGAACATGTGATGGGCTAATTAATTGTGGTTATCAGGGAGAATGGAGCAGGATAAAAAAAAGTCCTGAGGGGACATTTGTAACCAGATAAGAGGATTTCAAAGCATCTACACTGATCCAATGTATTGCTGCCTTGAGTAACACTAAGGTTACGTGGCATTTCATCAACTAATTATCCATAGACAGATCCTGCCTAATATGTGCTTAAAGAATGCATTTGTAAACAAAGCATTGCTGGAATTTTGTACTCACTTTTTTGCATGTTTTTCTTTGAGGTTATGATGATGTCATTAAAGGTGAAAAGCTTTTTGAGACGTGGCATATACCCTGGGTATTCAAAGGTCCCATATCATGCTCATTTTCAGGTTCATATTATACTATATACATACTTATACTTATTTTGGGTTTCTACTAAAACATGTTTACATGCTTTGATGTTCAAAAACCCACTATTTTTCTCATACTGTCTGTCTGAATATACCTGTATTCACCCTAAAACCCTTTTTTTTGTTAGCACCTGTCTCTTTAAGAGCCCCTCCCAAAAAAGCTAAGTCTGCTTTGATTGGTCAGTGTTTGCGGGTCATCTGCTTCTACCGCTTCGCCATTGCAGCCGGGAAATGACTGTAACTGCACTACAGCTGCACTTTCTACCTATATATAGTTAGTTGTGACCTCACAACTGTACGGAAGTCCTGATGGCTCGTTTAAAGGCACAGTTTCTGAATACAAGCTGTGTGCATATCTCTGTGGATTGACCGTTTTGATACTATCACAGTATTAATAAGGCACCTCAACCTGCTTTATAATCAATAAAGACATGGAAATCTCACTTTTTACAACATTAGACATTTAACAAGTTCACTCTTTACCTGGAAATAATAATTAGAGATGCATGCAGAGTGAAAATAGTTTACATTCTTTCATTTACTACTGGTATAGAGTGATGGTGGGCTATACACCTGTGCTTATAGAGCTGGAGTTACAGCCAGGTAACTTGTATTTCTCCTTGTCATTAGTTAATAGCCAACTGCTGCTGTGTATTGGCGTGTTTAAGTTTCATTAACTATGTTAGAGTGCGGATCGTGGTGAGGAGAGGGTTTGCAGTAAAATGTGGGTTGTGGCAAAAGAATCTTTTGGATTTTTGCTGAGGTCGCAATAAAATGAATGAGGAGATTGCATTTTTGAGAGATATTGTTGGTCTGAATGTAGCTTTAGACTAGGTTACAATAGTCAATGATTTTAATTTTCCCATCAGCATTTTCATGTCTCGCCTCCGCCCATCTACCCTGTACAGATCTCAATTGAGTACCAGAACTGCTAACATTCAAAAATAATTTATTTCAGAAATGTACTGTGATCATATATTCATTCAGATTCTGCATGATAAGCTTTTGTTGCGTACAATGAAATCACTCCACAGAAGAAGAAAAGAAGTAGATGACATTTTTTTTTTCAGTTTTTTTTAACTATGAAAACTAGGAACACACCACTGAGTCTTCACTATAGCGTTATGAGTCCGCCTGGCAGGCGGCTGGACGGTGCCAGCCCTCTGTGGCGTTACTCCAGGCAGGTTTACAGATGCTGCATGACAATCTCTTTAAAACCAGACACACAGTGAATGATCTGTAAAGCATACGCACAAGAAGTGTAATCACACGCACACATACACATGCACACACGCGCATTAGCATTTGAGACAATACAGTCACACCTCAATAGTACAGAGTGGTTGATTACAGAAAGAGAAAGAGGTGAGGCAATTCAATGACATCATCTCTTGGCGCAGGCTCATTGCTGCCTTGTGATTGTGAGCAGTGACAGAGAAGAGTTATAGAGAGGCAAAGTCCCTCCCCCTTCCAGGGGACCACCATAGGGCCTTATTTCCCCAAAAAACATGTAAGGTAATGAATGGCGCAAGACAGATAATTATTTGATCCCGTTGGAATTGAGCCATAGATTACATGTATGATGATCGTCAATTTAAAAGATAATTCTGTTTGTCGTAAAACTGTTGAAGTATAAGACTGTGAAAATATGTAAATAGAAAAGATTACACACTCCAAAGTTTTCGTTACGTCTCTCTGAAGCTACGATGCCTGTGTTTCATACCGGGATGTAATGTTACTCACACGAGCAACAGGTCCTGCTCGTTCTTTCGCTTTTCTGCTGATAAAACTTCGCTGGTAAGGTAAGGTAATGTCACATGTGCTGTGAAACATAGCTTGCGAGCCGAGCAGCACAAAACTAAGTGGTAGTATGACAAACCTACGAAAAACTGTGACTTTCTTTACCTGCAAAATATCTTTGAAATTGACCAGTATACGTGTAATTCATGACTCAATTCAAATGGGATGAAAAAATAATTTGTCTCTCCGTACGTGTATACATATTTTTAACGAAAGAAGGTCCCATGGGGTCCACCGGAAGGGGAGGAACTTTGCCCCTCTATACCAGCAGGGAAGGAAACCGGAAGAAAAAAACAACAGTTACACTTTACTTGAAGGTATCTACATAAGAGTGACATGACATTGTCATGAACGTGTCATAAACATTATAAACAAGTCATAAACGTTTACGACATAACGCTTCTTTTAGTAAGTGTCATTCGTTTTTTGTCATGACACGTTATGGTTGGGGTTAGGGTTAGGGATCATGTGTCATGACAGTGTGATGTGTTCATGACAGTGTCATGTCACTCTTATGTAGATACCTGTAAGTAAAGTGTTCCCAAAACAACAACCTTTGTGTCTTATCAAAATCTCACTCTTAACATTTTAGCAGAACCAGCAGCTGTGCCAATATGTGCCTGTCCCAGTCCAGGTTGAATTTCAAAGCATTTCAGTAGACATATGCAGAATGATACACTGTGTATATGCGAGCCAGCAAAGGGTGGAAATAAATATGGGTCGTGAATGCAAATTATTTCACAGCCCACATCTGTCAGGATTAAAAGAAGGCTCTCGAGGCCAGCCAAAAAGGATGCCGCAGTCAAGGGCACCGTCAGCAGTTCAGTAACAATTGGTGCCTGATATCATAAATACGTGTTTCTCTATCAAGGCATCTTTGATCCACTGAAACACACTCACAAAAAGACTTAAACACTTTTCACTTTAACAGATATACACTCATTTCATATATCTGCAAGATCCTTCAGGCACGGCACAGTCATTGACATTTGACCCGCCGTGGCCAATTTGCATGTTTTATTGATGTATTTGTGTGCTCTAGGCCAGAGAGCTGTTTCCATGGAAACCTATGATTGTTTCGCCAATGTCCGCTTAAATCTCTCCCGGCCGACACATTATTCCACATCCACGTCTGTCTTTTATCACTTCCTCTTTTTTTGTTGTTTTTACATCCAGTTCATCCAGTCCAAACAAACACTTGTCCTTTCACTTCCACAATATGGCTCCATCGTATTGTTATTTCAGTCTCCATCAGTGCAGACTCTGCATTGACTTGATTTTGTCTTTTAGGTACATCTACTATATATAGATATATATCTATATATAGATATATATATAGATATTTATATTTACGTGTGTGTTTGTGTGTATTTTTAAAGATTATTGTGACTTTGTACAGAATCAAAGAGATTACCATTTGATTGTGTTCAAAGAAAAGTAACAAAATAAAGGAGGAAATATGCAAATAATTCAAATAGCAAAATAAAAATGAACAGATGATGCAGAGAGTATTTTATCAACTGGTGAGAGAAATCTACACTGGCACACTTCCACACATTAAACAATAAAAAAGTGCTCCAAAAAGTCTCTATAGTGTTGTTCCGCATGTATCCAGGCTGACTAAAGAAAAAGAACATGTAAAAAAGAAAACTAATTGAGCGAAAGAAAGGAGTAAATGACTTGATTGAGTTGACTGCGCGTTTCTGTGTTCTCCTTCAACACAAGTTGGGTAGATATTTCCAGAAACTTTGATGTCCTTTTCAGCATTTTTCACACAAAGGAGGAGAAGCCAGCGATTGGGGCCCGCGAGCCAGGGGCTAGGCTGCTGGGGGGCCTGTAAAGGGTGCTGTGCTGGCTGGGGGGGTTGGAGCTCTGCTGGGAGGGGGTGGGAGTCCGGCTACCTTTGGGCCTGAACAGGCTGCCCTGGCCCTGGGGTGGGCCCTGGGGCGGGCACTGAGGCGGGCCCTGAGGCTGGCCTTGGGCTTGCTGAGGCTGGGGGCTAGGTGAACTGAGCTGGGGTGGCAGTGGAGGTAGAGGAGGCAGTGGCGGTGGGGCGCAGTGATCCGGGTCGCCCGACTCGGACTCAGTGTAGCTGTAGGCCTGTGCCCGGGATATGCCTTTCTGTTGGCGGCGCCAGGAGTTGTAGTAAGTGGGGTCGCTTATGTAATGGTTGACAAAGGAGTGGGTCTTCTGTCGGTTAGGGTCCACCTCGTACTCACTGTCGCTGCCCTGTGAAAAAAAGAAAATAAAGAAGAGATATTATCGTGGAGTTAGCATGGGCTGACTCGGTAGTGTTTCCATGTGGAGCAGTTAGAGATGCTGAGACTATAAATGTAAATGAACATGACGTTATTGAATTATTCTGTGCAAAGTCTTCAATTCACAATCACCCCTGTCAAACAACACGCACATGCACACACTTACATTTACAACACAGCACAAGAACACAAGGACGCAAAAATGGTCAAAAACGGACAAAGCATGGTTACGGAATGGATGACTTGTTACTGAAGCGTGCATTGTTAACGGACCATCAACACAAAATAGCAATTTATCTTCAGGACTTAATCAGTATGATCAGGATCTAAGATCTTTGTATCCACACCACACCAGCAAGGTTAGGTGTTGTGTAGCAGTGTACCACATAAAACCTGTAATGGGAATCTGAGGGAGAGGATTGGATGGGGACTAGCAATAGGAACCAGTCACCTATCAGGCTAAAAACATTCAAAGCAGGCAGCCACAGGAACCTCACCAAATGCAGTGGAAGTGTATGTAGGCCACCTGTCCCATATGAAAACACCAGCGCCTCCTATGGGTGAACAAAACAATGGTTTTACAGTACATCACCATAACAGAATGATTAAAATGGCCCAGTCATGATGATGATAATATCATACATATGTTAAACATATATGTCCGCTGTGCCATTCTGGGTGAAAGATGTGAAAAGCTATAAAATAAAAAAGCAACATAGGTTGTGCAGTGCATTCTCAAACATAGAAAGTGTGATTTTGGGAGTTAATTGGTTCGGAAGTAGATTTTTTTTTTACCCCCTTTATTCTTTAAGTCAGTTTTAATTCCCTTCAAGCCATCAGTATAGAAATGACAATAATCCTCAGCACATTCTTGTCACTAACGCTCCACCTTGCTGCTGGCTGCTCCTAGAAACGCTATTGTATTCACGTCAAGTAACATTCAATGAGTCAAACAAAAAGCAATGTGATCACTGAACACTCGCTTATGGTCAACTAATTGCCTTGAAAGCAAGCTGCCAATTGGCTAGCCAGCCTGTGATTAATCAGCGGGCCACAAAGAACTAATGCACTTCTGACTTCGCCAAAATTGTCGCTCAGGCTAAAGCCTGTTTGGAGTATGCATCAGGTGTATTACAAAAGTAAAGCAACAAAGGCCTATTCTTTTCAGAACAGAACACCGCAGAGATGGTGCTGATAATTTGTCTCAAGGTTCTTGCTCTTTTCACTCCTCATATTATCATGTTCAATCTTCCTATACAGAAACCTGGCTGTTGGCACACTCAAGAAGGATACACTCCAGAGCACAGCTCTTAAGTACAGCACATATGTGATACATATGGCAGTAGGCTCAGATTTCCCTCAGCCTTCGACATGGTTCAAGTCTCACATGCCAACCCCCTAAATAAAGACTTTTCCTTTTTAGTTGTCAGTAGAGTTTATAAATGTCCAAACAGACGATGCTTTTGTTGATTATCTTCCTTTTTTTTTTTAAATCTTCTTTGGTTCTAAACAAAAGAAAATGATCCCCCCCCGCCCCCCACACACTCTTATTTTTCCACAAACTAATCAAAGACAGACATTGTGCACAGCAAGGTTTGGCTCAGAATTGAGTTGATCACAATAATCCTACTTTTAAAAAAAACTTTCACTTTTACATTGTTATTCTTCTCAAATAGGACAGTGGGGTGTGAGATGCATCAGTGGCTGCTGTGCTTGTTGTCCATTTGTAATATTGTTAGCCAGCTGTAAACACTTGAGGCCAACCAGTGTTGAAAAGCATTCCAGTCATGCCAGCGTGTTTAGCAACACAACACAACACAACACAACACAATAACAAGTTCCATTCACAGTGGACCAACAAGACATGCTGAGCCACTTCAAGTGGCATTACCTCACGCTAAAAGAATTAACACTGCATTGAGAGATGACACACCACTCCTGTGTGCGCGTGTGTGTGTGTGAGTGTGTGTGTGTGTGGTAGTAGTGGGGAAAAGCCAGTGCAGACCAAGTGTTGACACAGTGAATTTCGTCCTACTCCTGCCTGGCTGTGAAGTCTGCACAACAGATGTGCTGACTCTTGAAATGTCCTATGTACAAGTATAAAGCAATCTGTCCCCCTTTTGCTTCATCACCAGTGCTTGACAATTTGCCTCTGGGACAGCACCCCGCGCGTGAAACAGCTCCTTACTTCAACTCACTACAAGCTAATTACTAGAGCTGAATGCTGTGAAAGAACCAGGCTTAAGGCATGAAATGCAGCATAGCACCTCAGTTTCAAGGGAACCACCATCTTCATTATGCACGGATGTGTGTAAGACAGACACATACCAGCCTGCCAGTGACAATCATTAAACATTTTTTTTTTTTTTGCCATCGTTATGATGTTAAATTAAGCAGAGAAAGAGATAAAGGCATCTATCCAATTAACTGGTGAAACCTCTTGACAGTAGTTTGTTTTATCATCAGAATAATAAAGTTGCCCTGTGTTCCTGTTTACAAAATTGCTAACATCGTAGGAGGGAGAACAATGTGGGAGAGGGGAAAAATAAAACAATGGATGCGCATTTAATATAGGCCAAAATTACCATTTGGTGTAGATAAATCGGCCTTCATCGGCAAATAGGGCAGGTGTTCGGACAATCTATCTCTTGAACTTTGACCTCTGACCTCAATCTAGAGAGAGTTCAACTGAAAATGGCATATGCTGTCATTTCAGCGTTTCTTGTTTTTCCGCAAAGCACCTTATAATTCAAAATGATGTTAAAAATTCTTTGTAAATAACTTTTAATTTTACTTTCCTTTAGTTTATATAATGGCATGAGACTGAAACTACAATCTCCTGGCAAGCAAGGCCCCCCATGCCCCCAAAATTGACGCATACCCCAGTATACGACAGAGTGGGTCAGTTCTTTGTCCTCGAGTTATGGATTATTGCAATGAGGAGGGGGAGAAAAAAGGGGCTGTCTGTGTCACTCTCATTGATGAAGTGAACACAGCAGGAGTCCCCAGAGACAAAGGCAGTATATGTGGGGTTCGAGGGGGATTAAAAAGCCCACAGACATTCAGAGTACATACATTTTTGTGTGCTTTCAGCGATTTCTGTGTAGAAACGAAAAGAAAAAAATTAGGGTGGAGGAAAAACAGGAATAGGGATGTTTAGCATACTGAAATGCCTGCTGCATCAAAGTAAAGCTGTATTTGGTCATCATCAAGGCAGCAATATAGGCCTCTTTAGCAGCTCCAATCCTCTCTTAACTGCTTAATGTATGTTGCTTCAATAACAACAACTATGATCAAGGGACTTGAGATTTTGTTGAGATTAGTGCTGTCCCAGACTGGTGTACTTTGATGAGAGTAATGCAAGCATGTGCTTTCATTGCATTTCCTTACTATTTTTTTTCTGTTTTTCTTTAATTTGTCACCCGTCTGTAGTTTAAGACTAAATGAGGCTAGTTTTCATCTCACAATTCCTCAATTCGCCCACAATGTCTGTCTCTCTTCACTGTCCTCTGTCACGTACGCCTTAAAATGATTAAAAACAAAATGTAATTTATTTGCGGTCATAACTGTCCTTTTTTCTGGGTTATGACATCATATTTGACAGACTGGGCCAGTGAAAACAAAGTGGTGCGTTGTCTCTAGAGACAATCCAAACATTTCAGAGAGTATTCTCGGTTAAGCCCCAGCCAAAAAACAACAGTAGCCAGAGAGACAGGGAGTGGGAGGGTGGAAAAAGGGTGAGACAGAGAGAGGCAGAAACGAAGGAAAGGGAGAGAAAGCATGTAACAGAAGGCAAGACATTTTCATTTCGGTCCCACAGAATGCCACTCTCCAGAGAGAGCATGATCTACAATCCATCTCTGACTCAGAGATGAGATCATCTACTGTATCTTTGACTGGTTTCGGCCTTAAATGACACACAAAGAAGAGTGCCACAGAGACAACCTTGCAAAATGGGAAAGCCTATACTCTAAAGGAAAATAGTCAATAGGGAACTACCTGCAGGGGAGCAGAGCACTAATGGTAGCCTTGTTGCCTTGCCAAGTCAATGTTAGCTTTCTCCAAATCCCCTCTTGAGGAGGAGTACAATAGTCAACTTATACCTGCTGGTGGAGCCCCTGGGATTAAAGAGGACAGACAGCACAATGTCATACTGATAGCTCAGGGTTATCCGCTCAATAAAACTTCAAAGAGCATTCCTGGATTTTTTTTCGAAGCACCATTGGGTGCTGATATGGTGGCCTGTCAGGGGCACAGCAGAGGAGCCCTAGGGAAACAGGCAGGGCTATGTGTGGTGTAGCCCAACGAAGCCAACGCCAGCCCCTTGAATGTGCAGTTAGGGCATTAAGGCCATGTTTGACAATACACAAGTGTGAACGGTAGATATGTCAGAGAGGTGGTGAAATGACGAAATGATTCATTTGAGGGGATGTTATCGTGCTGTGAAAGGTCCTGTCTGTAACGATTCATTGTAGGGATATTTTCATTTGATCTGGAAATAGGACTTAGGTCCCGATAAGGCCAGGTGGGGAGAGATTTCTGGCTGCGGAATTCACACTAGGGGAGGTATCTAGCTGAGAGATGTTCAAGATAATTTGAGAAATGCCTAGAGGGAGGGATTTGTAGATAAAAGAGAACACTAAATAAAAACCAGACTGCAAGATGTTTCACCCAAACCACAGAAAGCTGGGGAGGGAGGCGACATAAACAAAAACAGAAACAACATATGCATATAAGACATTTCAATTCAAATAAAACAGCATGTGAGAATAAATTAAATCCCAAAATTAAATTGACTAAAGTCAGGAAATCAGTCAGGCGGCACACAGACTGATCAATGGAAGAATAGAGAGAGACAGAGATAAAGTCACAATTTATCGATTGCACCCACTTACTGGGAAAAAGCAGTTTGGCTCAGCACATAGCAAACGGCACAACTTACACATTCTAGCAATACTTGTTCATCTATCAGTGCTGACAGTGTCTGCTTAGAGCACTTTAAAAATTCAAGGGATTCAAAACTATGATATTTGACTACATACACCACTAATGAGGCTAGGCTCTGCCACAGAAGAGGAGTGGATAGCCAATACAGTATTTAAGTTTTCCTCAGAGAGGATTTTTACTGACCTGACTTACATAGAATTCAGTAGGAAAGTTGGATAGACTGCCTGGCTGGAGTAACAACTTCCAATACCTAACTATCTCTAAAATAAACTTTGCAGGGTGCATGTGCCCTCGCCATCTTACATAACAAGTGCTGTGGCTGAGTGCAGTGGCCTGTATCCCAGGTGGATGTTTGCAGAGTGACATTCTCCACAGGTCACTGCCTGGTCTAAAAACTGCTTTGCCGCCAGTGAGCAGAGTCATTAATCTCTCATCCCTCCTTATGCATTACTGTAGCTTTATCTTATGAAATTTGCAGGCCGAATGCATTCAGGTGAATGACAGAGAAAGGACACAATGTGGACAGTATGAACTGACACAATACACTGTACAGCTGACAATGCAAAGCTGAATTCCCGAGGAATTCAAGGAAACGACGGTGTGCACACACGGACAGGTGCAAACATGAAACAAATACGCACTAAATGCAGACAGATGAGGAACACTTTACATACAGAGACCATACATTATATAAAAAATGGAGTTGCTACTGTACCTGTGAGTCTGAGATTTCTGAGGGTTTTTCAGTCAGGCTGCTGCTCTCTGCAGGGATCAGGTCATTGTACTTTGTGCTGACGTCCTCGTCTGAATAGTTAAGACTGCCTGGGCTGGGCCTAGGAGGAGATCTGGGCAAAGATAAAGAAAGACTATCAGAATACAGAATATTTCAGTTGATTGTTGTCCTTAACCAGATCATTTTGTTGAACCTTACATTGTTCTTGTGTACCATTTAAAATTAATTTGAAATGTACACTTCCAGTTTATTACAATTTGGGTCTTTTTTTAAAAAGTTGAACCAAACTAAACTTTTTCTGCAACGCTGCTGTGGCCAATCATATACGTGCAAACGCACATTCCTGCTAGATTACTTAGTAACTTTAATGCCATATTTCTACTCTTTACTTTGCGTAACATCCTGTCTCTTAGTATTAAAAACTGCTGTGCAGTGTTTTGGCATGTCAGAAGCATTCACATTCACAGATCTGTTACTCAAATTAGACTTCCTGGATTGTATTTCATGGTCTCACAATACCTTAAACTACACGCCCCCACACATGCAGCCCCTAGATTTCGCTCTGAACACCCACCCTCTAACTGCTTCTAGATCTTGCCCCTTTGTTGTATTAATGGTGCTGTGTACCTAGATCTCAGTTTGATGATTACAATGCTATCATAACCAATAGAAACTATGGCCGAAGTTATGCAAATAAGAATAAAATAAATAAAATATTTCATATTAAAGCAGTTTCTGACAAACAAGCAAATTAAGCTACCCAATGACTTTAGTACACCCTCAGGCTTACTTAAGTCAGAGACAGTAAGCGCTTCATCTCAGGTTCAAATGTATCACTGGCTGTCTGAGTGTAAAGGAGTTCAGCTTGATGAGAATCATGGGACACTCATGAGATGGCTTCCAGCCTCTCCAGGAAAGAATAATCCCCCCTGATTCAGTCCTCATTGTGGGCTGTTGAATGTCAAACCACTGGGCTCTTGTGACTGAATTATAAACTGAAATAGTGCGCTGCTCAAGGGGTCATCAAACAAATGGTAGCCTCAGGCTTTGCTCTGGCAAATGTTATCAGAGCCTACGTGAATGATTGCACAGATTGAACTGTCAGTGGCTTCCTGCGGCTATCAAATATGTCATTCGGATGTATATATTTAAAGAGTGTAAGTGATAGGACTGAAAGAGGATCATTGAAGAGGTACTGTAGTGTTAAGTGAGAATAGGGTCGAGGAGTGGTGTTGAGTGAATCTAAAAGCTGAAGGAAAGAGAAAGAAAAAATGAGGGCAGAGGAAGATGAAATACTGGAAAAACATTTCCTAAAATGGTGTGCTCTAGTTAGGGCTTCTTTAAGTAAATATGTGAGGAAAAAAAGCTCGAGGTGCCTAAGCTCCTCCGTACTTTCCACTGTCGCCGGTCCTGCTAAACAAACACCCATCTGTTTCTGCTGATTGGTGCTGGTTTGGCTGAGACTACCGGGACATACTGACTCCTGTTGACTTTCCAGGCCTGAGTGTCGGCCGCCAGTCGCGGCTGCAGCGCGCGCACACACACACACACACACACACACACACACACACACACACACACACACACACAACCACTTTACACGTCGAAACCACATTAGCATTTTTCTAAAATAAATATAAGTTAAAGGCATTTAAAAAATGTTGTGGGTAAATTCCAGCAGTTTTCACAAGGGCTGGTATTTAGAGTGTGGTGTGGACAAACTGTAAAACTCCCTAGGGAAATCAAATCGCAAGCTGTAATTCAATTATGCTCAATGAGTTATATTAAACTAGTTAATTCACTTAACTTGAGTGGAGGACTGAAACGTGTACAACAGAGAGCTACTTATATACAATGTACTACAGGTCTGTTGATTTCTGTGATCTCTATGTGTATGTTTTTCTCGCGAGCTCCAGTTTTCCACTCGCAGATCAGTCTGGCATCTTGAGATAGAGAAAATTTGGAGCCGTTCGCCCTAACGACCGACCAATCAGCGTTGGTTTTGAGGCGGGTTTAGGTGTGACGCAACGAGAAGCGAGTGTTCAGTCCAAACAACATGGCGGCTTCCATGGATGAGATGAGCGTAGCTATCGCTCAAGTTTTATTCAAAGTAGAAAGTATTATTATTAAAAATAGATTCTTTAAAAAAAAAAGGCAAAAGGGAAGCCCGAGTAGACAAAGGTAAAAAAAATGACTAGTTGTGCAAATTAAAAGCATAAATCACTTGGCAATATTGATTCTTTGGAAACCGGATGAGCTAGCTGTGCTATGTAAGATGAAATCAACAGATGAAATTTACAACAAAAAAAAGATCGGTGTATGTGTATTAATGTACTTGTATTAATGTATTTGTACATGTATTTTGTCATACATGGTATGCATATTTCTCCTGTCCTACCTAAGGTATAAATGTAGATGCGGACTGGGCTTCACTGTATTATGGACATACTTTCTTTACTTTTTCTTCTCTACTCTATTATAATTATGTGTTCTTTTATGATTGGAATTTGCACTATTATACATACAGCTGTTAAAACAATGGATTGTGGGTTATGAATGAAAGTAAATTAATGACAATAAAGAATATAAAAGTTTGACATTTTTGAATAGTAGTTGAGTACATTTTTGTCTATTGACTAATATCGACTACAGCATTATTGAATACTTTAAAGTGATTGCCTAATCTAACGGCTGCTAGATCGTCTTTGTAGCAAGTTAAAAACACCATTTATGTCATTTTTAAATAATGGCCATGTAAAATTACCCCTGAGATCCAATTTTCTAAGATGCAGTCCAACTTAGAAAACACTAGAACAAAAGTTTTTTATCACAGCTCTGAATTCCAGTCTGCACTTATTCCCAAAAGGATGATCCAGCGTAACATTTACCAACTTCCATTTCTCAGCAGTCCTTACAACACAGCCAAACAAAGAGCTGGAGCCAATATAAAGAAATGCTCTTGGGAGCCCACTGGGACATTATGACAAACTGCCTGTTTAAAAACATTGAGGAAGCTCAGTCCACTTTCACCTCTTCTCCTTGACTCTCATACACCGTTGAGTGAGGCGTGAATTATTTATCAGCTCTCTCACTTGGATAGAGAAGGGTCCACTTAATCCTCTCGCAGCAATATTCAGTCAGCAGTATGTCGCGTAAGAAAAGAGAACCAGGGGGTGAAATCAAATCTGCCCCCGGTCTATACTCATTATCAGGCTCTCCTCTTGCTACAATCGCCTGTAGGGACTCATTAACATGTCTGAAGTGTTCAAGAGCTTTGTCACTCAAGAGTGTTTAAAACCATGTTAATCTACACTGAATTACTTCACCAAGACCTCCTTAAACCCCAAACCAGTGTGTGAAAGTAAGTTTCAAACTATTGGAAGAGAATGATACAAAGCCATACAGGAATGATGCTTTTAACCCATCCCTTTTTATCATAACAGCAGTTAAACATTGATTTTCTGGATGTTGAAACTCAACCCCGAAACATATCTAGACTCCTGTGTGTGAGTCCAAGCAGGAGTTTATGTGCTGTCTGGATGGATTTGGACTGCTAATGTCTTAAATAAACTGTAGGATCACATAACAATTGTTTATTTTTAACCAGAATCTACGATGTGCTGTGGAACAGACATCGTATTGTCAATTTTGACAATATAAGTAGTGACATATTAAGTTGTCAGTCACTCAAAGTGAACTGCATTGGCTTTTCCTGTGTGGTTGAATTTACTGTCATGCGTATTTGTCTTTTTGTTAAACTCTGGACATATCGATCTCCAAACAGAGACAATCTCTGTATCCAAAATCAAACATAAATGGCTTTGGCTTTCAGCTCGGAATTCGTATGGATACAGTGGGATTAAGAACGTTTGATTTCTGATCCTGGTATCAGGCAGAGGACTTGGTATTCTGAGACCGGAGATCAAGATGTGGCATTAATCTATAATCGGGGCTCAGGTGTTGGGATTTGGGTTCCTCCGCTGTGGGCTGAGTTCAAAGAGTGTTGAGTCTGAAAGTACATCTGTGCATTCTTTCACTCCCAGCTTTCCCCTCCAAGCCCAGAGACATAATAGGAACCTGCCTGGAAGCTCCTCAAATACCTTGAGCTGCTTTGATCTGTCCTCAAGGCCACACTCACATACAGATGCACTCACCCCAAATATTTCACACATTCTCATACACAAAACAATGTCCTTCTCACAATGTGGACATGCAGACTCGTACACATATGCACACACAGAGGAGGATAATTTCTTTCGGATTTAACATCCGAGTGCACCTGTCTCCCCAAAATCACATCTCCCAGTCAGTACCACGACATAATGCTATGATATCCATATGAAATACAGTCACGGCTGACAAACCTCAACAACATCACTGTAGCTGTCTCAAAATCCACCTCTTGCAGAAACAGGTATTAATGATCTAATGCAAAGTGTACAGTCAAATCCAAAATAGGACTTATGACTCAGTCCCTGCTGTGTTCTTAGCACAGGTGTCAGTCCGAGTGATTGGCTTTAAACAAGGTCATGGTCTCAGCATGCTGCATGTCCTACAGCTGGGATTCACTGAAATACAGAAGCTAATTCAAAGGGAATCCGTAGTGAGCTTTTTATAGGCTGGGTTTAAAAAGCAGGAAGACTGGATTTTAGTCCAAATTGTCAGGAGAGCTGAAAATGTTTTTAGGCATCAGGTGAAGTTTCCACGGATAACACAATTATCCTACCATATGGTTATTTTATTTGGACTTTAAATTGAGCTTCTAGTTTAAATAGCTGCGTAGATCACTGACCTGGTGTAGACTCCGTTCTTTCGGCAGAAAGAGTTTTTCACAGAAAGCCTTCGGTTGTTGAGTTCCAGAGTGGGGAAACGGCCTTCATCCAGGCTGATCATGTCTCCGTGGGTCAGAGCGTTACAGTTGGAGTTGTTACCTGGACATACGTACAGAGACACTGTGTGACCACAGGTCAGACGGACAGGCAAGTTAGTGTACGTGAGGGTGAATGGAACTAAATAATGACTTTTGTCAGTGGGTGAGTGGTGAACAAAATTAGGAAGGATGAAAAATAGATGATTGAATATTAATGTTGCTAAATGTAACCATGGATGAATGAACCATTTGAAGAAAAATAACGGATGAGTGAATCGTAGAGATGTTGTTATGTCTTTTAGGGCACGGCTCAAGTCCAAGTCTCCACGAGGAAATTATATTCAATGTCAATTGTTTGTCTTTCAGTTCTTAAAATGCTGACCATTAAAATAACATGGCATTTGGATATTTTGCTTTCTAAAGCTGTGTATAGTGTTAATTGCATGGCTTTAAATACACAGGGTAAAACAAGGTGTGTGGCCAGGTGCTCGCTTTTAAAACTTGAAACACTGGACTTTTTTTGCTTTTAAGTTTTAAGGAAGTTCAAGAAAACTCAATAACTCATGTTTGTGACTTAATGCAATAGTTTATCATTTCGGGAAAATATGCTTATTTGCTGAGAGTTGCAAGAAAAGAGCAATACCACAAAATGTAGCTTGAGCCAGCAGCTGGTTAGCTTAGCTTAGCATTAAGACTGGAAACTGCTAGCCTGGGGTGTTAATTTGTGGATTTTCTTACCTTCAGACAGAGCAAGGCAAACTGTTTTCCCTTGTTTCCAGTCTTTGTTAGATAAGCTAACAGGCTGCTGGCTGTAGCTTTATATTGAACAGACAGAGATGAGAGTGGCATTAATCCTCTCATCTAACTCTCAGCACGAAAGCGAATAAGCCTATTTCCCAAAACGTGTTTGAACTATTTCTTTAAGTCTGTCTCCCATTGCCAGACCTATCTCCACAGTGCTGCGGAGGAGGGTCTGGCGAGCCCACACAACATTCCGGGATGGGAGAAAAACGTGCTCTGGTCAAATGGCAATTCTTTAAACCAATCACAATTGTCTTGGGCGGCGCTAAGCTCCATACGGAGCAATGGTGCCTCTGCAAAATAGCCTCAGGAAGGAACTTGTTTTGGTGGAACAAGTGTACGTTCAAAAGTCGTGCAACAGAAAACTCGGATTGGACAGATAGTCTAGCTAGCTGTTTGGATTTACCCTGCAGAGATCTGAGAAAATGTTAACCATAGTCCTCATAAATCGACTGGAGTTTAAAATTCCAACACAAAGAAAGCCCAAGGCAACAGATATACGGCCTAAATCCGGCGGAATTTCCGTCGGCAACAAAGCAATCCGGGAAGTGGAACGTCGGGGATATAGACTAATGGCGCTTTTCCATTACATGGTACCTACTCGCCTTGCCTCGACTCTACTCGCCTTTTTTGGTTTTCCATTACAAAAAAAAGTACCTGGTACCTGCTAACAGGTACTTTTTTTAGTACCTGCTCAGTCGAGGTTCCAAGCGAGCTGAGGCGAGCCGAGAAGGTGACGTGAAACCCTGCATGCTGCTGATTGGTTGGAAAGAAGCGTCACTGATCACTGCATTGCCAGCGAGAGACGTCATTTTTAAATAGTTTAGTCAGCGGTGTTTTTTTGCTGCCGGAGGCTCCACGCAGAGCTTTCTCCGTAGCATACAAGTGGCCTGATGGTTATACTGGTGCGCTGGTGTGTGCATGTGTGATGTGTGTGTCGAGTCGCCGTATGTGTGTGTGTGGGGAGCTAGTGAGTGAGGGAGAAGTGAGAGAGTGACGGCGATTATCTCCGCAGCGAGTAGCGACTCTAGAGTTATATATATGTGAGAGAAACAAAGCGAGTAGCGACTCTAGAGTTATATATATGTGAGAGAAACAAAGCGAGTAGCGACTCTAGAGTTATATATATGTGAGAGAAACAAAGCGAGTAGCGACTCTAGAGTTATATATATGTGAGAGAAACAAAGCGAGTAGCGACTCTAGAGTCATATATATGTGACCACGGTGGGAAATCTGGAGCAGTAAACGTTAACTATCTCTTTGATATCATGTTGTTTACGGAGACGGAGAACCAGGAAATGCGTCGGGGATATGTCAATGGGAAAAGCAAGCTACTAAGCCACGCCCACGGCAGTCGCTATGACGACCAGCCACGCTGAGGCGATACTAAAAGACAGGACCTTTCACAATGAGGTTAATAATACAAAAAAAATTGATTCTAAAGCAATAATGTTTCTTAAAGTTTCAAATAAACCACAGATATGTACCGCAATGGAAAACTTTACAGGTTATACAGTATATTAAACACAGAATCGAGAAATGTCTAAAGGTCTAATGACAAAAGACATTTCCGATAGAATACAACATCACAAAGTTATGAGTAGAAATGACACATATAAGAGTATGTTAATGTTTCTAGGATTATATGTAGACAAAAAAAATAGAAATGAAAACGCATGCACAAAATATTTCAGAATTTGATAAATGAGTGTGCCTCCCTGTGTAAACGCTATCTGTGGATCACATGTGAATGGGCAATAACACAACTATTTTGCATCGACTCCCAAGTGTCCCTCATGATTAATCAAACCGCCAACACTATAAACTGAGAGTGACAGACTTGCCATGCTGCTCTACAGTACATTCATGTTTGGAGGCGCTTTTGCTTGCAATGCTACAGGTTTTCACACTTTCAGCCAGGACCTCCGTGGTTGCTCCAGGGCTACTTGAGGTCAGTTGGTAGTTACGCAAACACACAGGAAAAGAAATAACACTGGGAAGGTCCAGTGGCCTGGGCCAGATTCCTAGAGGGGAATATGGAGGCTTTGAGAGCGTCTTTGTGTTAGAGTAAGAAGGAAACCCTTGTTTTTCCTCTGTCAGTCAGAAAGATGGGCAGTGACCCGCAGGGACCCCCTCCCCTCCCCTGCCTCGCAGCTAAACAGCTATGGCAGGAGTGCTGAGCTGAGGGAAATACCCGCTGATGTCAGAGCTGCACTGAATGGACAAGTATGCCCCCCTACTCCTGCTTCTCTCCTCTGCTTTTTTTTTCTCCTGCTACTCATCAATTATCTGATTCATGCAAAATTAGAATATACCCTTTTCAAATAAGTTCACCGCTCGGTAATTGAAAACTGTAAATCATTAAATAACCTTATAAAGTGAGACTCTTTTATAAGAAAAAGTCAAGTCATCAGATTCTTGGCCCGCCATGCGACTGGGTTAGAAGGTAAAAGACTTCTATAACAGTTAGAAGTTTAGTTAGAAACTCTCCACTTAATTGTACTCACCTGATTCAGACTTCTTGGCATACTTCTTGCTCTGTCCTCTTATAATGAGGATGAAAACCAGCAGCAGGATGAAAATGAGCCCCACCAAAGCCACCACAACCAGGAACCACCACTCCTCGTAGAAAGGCGCCACTTTTTGTGCTGGACAAAACACATACAATTGGAATTCACGTTTGTTAAAAACAACCGGCCATTTTTTTATGATGTCTGAATAACCTTAAGAAATTCAATTTAGTCTTAAAATTGAAATTGTTATCAAAAATAAATAAATGAAAGCTCACCAGAGATAGAAGGAGAAGGTAGACTTGGGGAGCCATAGCCGTAGTCGTTCACTCCAATTACCCTAAAGTCATAACTGACCCCTTGCTTCAGGATATCCATGTTGAACGTGTGTGATGTTACTTCCTTAGGGATGTCCTTGATTAGGATATCCCACAATCCCTCATCTGTAATGGAGTTTAAGTTGTAATTTTGGGTGAGTAACGGTCTGACGAGAAAATGAAACTTGTAAAACATTTAAACAACGTCAATATGTCTTTGTTAACAGGTTGTTTATTTTGTTTGACATAAGGCTCCGGTCTGGCTGGCAGCTCCCAAGGGTAATTCATAATTCTTACAAATATTACACAATCCATCAATTGCACTGCTCCCGTAAAATTTACAGCACCCAAATCTACATTATAAACAGTCGTACAGCCATATTTCAAATTAAGGAATGTTGCTTGCTTAGGAAATCCTGCCAGAGACCGTTTATTACACATCGCTGCTTGTAAACATCAATATAAGTTTGACTCTTTTAATGGCGTACACAAACATAAACAAGCACCGGAGTTCATCTGTCATGTTGCTGAACTCTGACAAAAGTTAGAAAAGCTGACGTAATTTGATTTGAAGACAAAAACAAATCATTAAGTTATATGATACTGCAGAGAGTTATGGCCCCTGGCATTTGGATATGAGAAGATGAAGGGGGAGGGGGTCGTGCGAGGTTGGTTTAACGATCTTCCTCGTCCCCTCGGCATTAACTTTTCGCTATATATTAATGACAACAGTTTAGCCTTCTTAACATCTAGGTACTAAAGAAGATTTTTACCTAAAAGTGGTGAAACACATCCCTCCTCGTGAGTCACCTACCATCCATCACCTTCTTAACCCTGCCAGGGCCTGTCAATCACAACTGAAACCTGAAGCCAGTTGTCTCAACTGCAGCGCCACGATCAATAACCCATTAAAATACCAGTGAGACAGACTCTGGGGCAGCAGATGTTGACACTTTACACCACTTTCCTTAATCAAAGTATCAAAGAGGCTAACATAAGGCAAGGTTTACAAATTCATGACTAAAGTGGTGATCATCTATGCCCTTATGCGTCACGAACCTGAAGGTCTGGCCTCGATCACGTAGCGCGTGATGGGATCACGTCCTGGGTCCCCGCTGGTCCAGTGGATTGTCAGGGCCGAACCATAGCGTGTGATAAAGGGTTCTCCGGGGGGTCCTGGGGCTCCTGAAAATAATGATTAAGTGTTGAAGTGAAGTATTTAAAATGAGAATTAAAAAAGTTCCAATATTCACAAACAAAAATCAGGGCCACTACCTTCTCCAGGGCCGGTGGTGATGTTGGCCTCCACCTCGGGCCCGTAGATGAAAGTCTTGGCCCGGATGCGGAAGTTGTAGGTGATGCCGTCAGACAGGTCTTTGAGCTTCAACCAAAGAGGGCCGCTCCCCTTTACATCCACTGTCACTGTCTTACTGACGCCTGGGGGGGAGGGGGAGTGGAGACAGTCGGCACAGGCCACTGAAGACTCTAGACAAACGAACCACATTTAGAGCAGGTCTTACACAGGCCAGGCAATATAGGTGCACACTCTACATAGGTAAACACACGCAGTAATGGAATTAGTAGTGGGAAATATATTCACTTTTTGGCACTGTAGTCATGTATCATTTGTGATGATAATAGAAGATAAAAGGTGACATGCAAGATGTTAAGGTCAAGGAGATTTTGTCCAGGTTGATGTAAATTGATCTAAACAAAAAATTAATATTCTAAAAAAAAAAAAAGTGTAATTATTATCCTAATAGATCTTGTCATGTGCATAAAGCTTTAATAGAAGCCAGCAGACATTTTGAGAAGAGAAAAGTGTAATGGGTAAGAATGAGAGCTCACCATCTAACGGTGTGCAGGGTTCATAGACCAGGCGGTAGCCCTCAATTATGCCATTAGGAAAGGTGGGCTCGCCCCAGGACACATTGACCGAGGTGGTGGTCAGCTCACTGAAGTGGATGAAGCTGGGAGCACTGGGAGCTGAAACATTCAGAGGTCAAAGGTTAAAAGATGCATGGGAAATAATCTATAAACTAAGTATGCATCAGGTATTTTGGAAGTTTTCCAGTGAGAAATCGTTGGACATATGGCAGTAAAAGTGTGTGCAAATGTATGTGGGAGGCCATACAAACTAAAATGTGTCTGCGTGTGGGATAGAGGGCTCATTACAGGGCATGTAATAACCTTTAGATACAACTAAAAGATAACCATAAAACAAATGGTCAGGAACATAGATTTATTTTTTGTGAGTTAGCCTACATCATATTTGCTATATTATAAAGCTGTACAGAATAAGCTTGGACAGATTTTTAAGGACAATAAGATAACAATAATGAGAATTGAAACAAACATCTTTGTTAGCTTATCCTTCTGTAAATTATAACTATTATTACTACATATGTTTTTAGTGGATGTAAAACAGCTCATGGAAACTTGCCTGCGATAACCTAAAAAATAAAACTTGTTGGTCACCACCTACAGGCAAACAACGTAATAACTGTGTAAATATTAACATATGTGCTACCTCTAGGCTATGAGTGTTACAGCAGCAGCAGTATATTTAAAAAAAAATGTTTTTACAGCTACAGTTTCCTTTGTGTTTTTGGCGAAATTGAAAAAGTGCTGTAGCTTTTCTGACCAGATCCAGAACCGTAGTTCTAAAATTGTCGTTACTGCAGCTCTGCAACTGAAAGATATTGGCTGAGCCTGGTTTCAGTGCTTTGCAGTGAGTCTATGTCCTTGTTCGCCAGCTGCCTTGATTAGCTCAACACCACCTTTTAAAATTACGGCATACAAGTCAAAAAGGTGGACATCACATTAAAATACTATCTGACCTAGGTCATACTGACTCAACTTCAACAATCCACCTTATTTGTCCCTGAAGGGCAGTTCGGTTTTGCGGTGTAGAGTGCAACATAAAGCAAACATTAGTCAGAGTAACAGACCCAGCAGCACTGCGTCAATGAATAAACATAAACATTGGTAGAGCAATAAGAATTATAGTTGATGACTATCCAATCATCCCACTACATGAAAGTATGATTAACATAGCATTATAATCAAGATCAAAATACATCAAACAGAATCGCCCAGTGGCAACAACATAACCTGAGATTAACATATACATACAGTATGACCAGCATAACATACATCAACAGAATTATTTAGTGGCAACAACATAATCAGACATCAACATCAACATCATCCTACAAGTAGGCCAGAATATTCCCAACACAGCAAACTACCTCCTTTTCACTGAGTTTAGGAGGGAAATGGAATGAATTAATGTTAGTATCTGTTTGTCTTGACTGAGGGGAATCTAAAGCGGGTGCCAGAGGGTAGGGATTGACACTAGAGATGAAGAGGGTGGGTGTCATCAGACAGGGGGGAATTTGCCCTCTTCACCACCTGACTGTTATACAGAAACACTGCTGGACACCTGAAATGTTGCTGCTTGTATTCACTATTTTAGCCAGTGAACTTCTTTCCACAATCACAAGGGCAATTCTCAGCCCCCAGGCCCCAAGACAGCTGACTGAGTGTGTGACACCACTGTGCTTAAAACCCAGTTTGCCCTGTTGTCTTTAAACTCGTCGAGCAGAAGTTGAGACGCTTGCAAAAGACAAAGCCCCTTTGTCTTCTAAAAAGATGGGATAAGTATCATCTGCTTCCTCCTCTAACGACAGTGACCCCTGATAGAAACCAAGAGGCTGTCGAACGTGCTCTTTTTCTTCCTTTTTACTGGGCCGAGTTGCAATATTAAAATGCACCAGAATTCTTTTACACAGGGGTTTAAGAATGAAAGAGATAAAGAGAGAGAGAGAGAGAGAGATAAAAAGGAAAGATAGTAAGATGGATAAGGGGCGGTTTAGTGGTGATGTTTTGTATACATAGCGTGCCTGTAGACAGAAAGCTTGCTCAAAGCATTTTCATACCATCTACTTTTCAGACAAAACAGGAGATTCAGCAAATGAGTTCAGAGTGGGTTGGCTGATTAGGAACTTATGCTCAGTGCGTGGTTCCGCTCACATCGTTTGGCATGCTGACAGCAACGATTAGCATCATCTTCACATCAAATTCTTTCCTCGTGGTTGACTCATCCACTTTGAGAACACACTCAGGGTTCTCCAAACTAACATCAGCACCACCACCAGCACATAAATATGACAAATGAATGAACACGGCCGTACGTGCTCCAATTTATCTGCTTTAGTCATGTCATCCCGTTACCTCATTTATCTTTAGCTTGTCTTCTTCTCCACAGTACCTCTCCATCATGTGTTCATTCATTACATACACAAAGATTTGTTTTACTATATTGCTTGCAGTAGTCTATTGCAGTAGCATGGACTGTTGCACTCATTCATAGTGAATAAAGAATTTGCATATTTATTGGTATCTAGTGGTTAGATTTACCTGCTTGTTGAGTCCGTCCCCTTGTTGGTGGGCTGCGGGGTCCGTCCCCAGCTGCATTAAAGGGGGCTACACTGATCATATAGGTGGTGTAACCAGTCAGGTTCTTCAGCTTCACCCCTCCTTCCGGCATGAACAGAGTCCGCAGCCGCTCTGTCTCATTCTTACGCTGGAACTCCCAAAAGTAAACCTACATGGAATAAAAGTCATAAATAAATATGAATGCATGTCTGAAGATGCTGTTCAGGGTACAGAGATACTTCTTCTATAAAACTCAGTCCCATTTCAAACTCTCTTAAGGGAAAGCAGTTTAAATGTATTTCCTGTAAATGTTTTCTTGAGCAACAGACTAGGAAAACAGTGTTCGTTAAAAGTGTAAAAAATGTGCATTTAATGGTGATTAACATCAATTAAACGTAGTTTGTAGTGAACCACAAACACATTTGAATATATATGTAAACTGAAGACAATATTGTTGCCTTATTGGGAAGTAGGCTCATAATATGTGTTGCTCCTGGGCCCAATATGGCATGTTGTTGGTGGACAGTTTAACAAAAGTGTGAATCTAACCTTGTAGCCCTGGATATCTCCATTCTGTGCATCCACAGGAGGAGGGTCCCATGTCACGTCCAGCTGGGTGGCTGTTGCGGACTGAATGGCCACATTCTGGGGTCCGGCTGTAGGCACTGTTAAAGACCATCACACAAATGAACCATACAACATCAACCTCAATGTCAATGTGTCCCTGAGCAAGACACTTAACCCCTAGTTGCTCCAGAGGCGTGCGGTCTCTGACATATATAGCAATTGTAAGTCGCTTTGGCTAAATGCGTCAACTAAATGACATGTAATGTAATACAAGTGAAGGACATTTATCTGTAATATAAGTGACTGTTTTAGTTTCTGGTATTGCCACTATACTGATTGCATAGATAGGAAGCATTAAAGCTAAAAGAAACTAAACTGTTCAACCTAAGCAGAAAAAAAATCCCTTGGATTTAAGAAAAATTATACCAAAAATCTTAGCATCACTCCACCACACAGGTTGTGTGAGCGTCAAATAATTTTGCGCTTGAGACTGTGTTGTTTTAAATGACAGGAAGCGTACATACCTGCTTCTCCCACAAACACCTCCTGTGGCGGGCTGGTTGGCCCCTCACCCACAGCGTTGTATACACTCATGCGTATCTCATAGCGCTTGTGTTTACTTAGCTCTGCAGAATAAGTAAGCAAACAGGGATATAAAGTTAAGAATTATATTTAACACCAAATTGTGAATTGCACTTTTTCAAAAGTCTAATCCCCATTTGTTCCCATTTTTGAACAGCCAATATTCCAGGTGCCTTAAACAATTAGTAAAAATCAGTAATGCAATCATAAGGATATCATCTCTCACTGGCATCCCAATCATCCTTACAACACTTCTACTGGGAATTAAACACAGATTTTCTGCTGTGAATAATTACAATGGTGTAAAATGTGGCCATCTGCTTTTGTAGTGCTTATCCAAATAAGCTGACATGAGCAAACCAAGGAGTATGTTGGACTATGTGAGCTTGTCTACACAGAATCCAAGAATTTCTGTAGACGGAGAGCTTCCATTGGCCTCAGTAGAAGTGTTTGTACCAATGCGATGTGAACATAAGCAGCCAAATGTGTGTTCATTTGCTCGACACTCTGCTTTCCATTCATTAGGGCACTTGAAACACGTTTTGAGATAGCTTTTTTCAAAAACCTAATTAGTTTGTGGATTGAATCATTGAGCACACGTGCGTGTGTGTGTGTGTGTGTGTGTGTGTGTGTGTGTGTGTGTGTGTGTGTGTGTGTGTCAGAGACAGAGACATAACAAAACTTACTGTTCAACTCATGCTGGCTCAGAGTTGAATCACTCAGATTCTGGATGCTGTAGGGGGCTGCGGTGGAGAGGTAGAAAGCAAAAGTGATAAAAAAAAGGTAAACTGAGAGGGAAGTAATGAAGAGACAATAGGCTTAGTGTCCAAAGTCTAATAGTTTCCTAGTTGAGAAGCGCTTCGCTATCGTCATAAAAAACCCACAATCACAGTGATCATTCCTCTGAGTGAGCCCCAGAATGATTCAACAAGAGTTAAATTATAGGCTAAGTTACACAGAGCATTAGAAACAGAGTGGCTCCTGGGTAAACCTAATACTAGCTTGCAGCTGAGAGCTACTGATCACAAGATGAAATGTTTTGCTGTGAAGTGTCAAGACCAGCGGGAAGAACTTGGGAACAGAATAGGCATGAGCGAAAGTTTTCGTCTGATTGAAATAATGGTGCTGCTGACACATAGACTTCACAGGAATAATCAACCGCAACTGGAGTCTCATAAGGGTGTGAAATTCTTACTGAAGCAAAGAGGAGAAAGTTGCATTTTCTTTCCCAATATACCACTGCTGAATGAATTTTGAGGTGCAATTTCTGTCCATGGTTAATTTCTTAATGTAGCATTTTAAATTACGTACTCAACATTTACAATAAATGCAACATACCGACAGTTCTAACTGAAAATGTTGTACTGTAAAATGTATTTGTGTAAGGAACCAACTACTACAGTTTGTCATGTTAGCTGCAGTAATTCCTCACCAGTGAGCTCACCCCAGGCGGACACACTGTTGATGGTATGAAGAGAGTAACTGCGGAGACGGTCATACAGGAGTTCACGATATCGAATCCGAAAGCCCAATAAGATTCCATTTATCTTCTCCTCAGAGGGGGGCTGTAAGGGAAAAGATGGGGAGTTAAGGTATAATGGAGCAGATCTCTGCAGAACTGAGCCTCAGAAAGTTTTTCAGTTTTAATATGGTCATATAAATTGCTAATTTTATCTTAATAAGCTTTTACTTGTATGTTTCCTAACTGTAAAATTCCACTTCATCACCCTGTTTTGTCTCCAACCTACCATCATTAAAGAGACTTACAGTAATCGAAACACAGACAGACTGAGCTCATCCACAGGTGAGTCACATAGAAAAATCCCCCATGGTTGAACATGAGAGAGCAGGGCCAGAGGGGAGAAGCAAACACGTACCTCTCTATCCTTATAAACTCTACAGTGTTCTCTATAAAAGTGAAATTGTGGCCTGGAGCCTCCTGGTTTCCTCTTTATGACCTGTTAATTCAGGTGTGAGTGTGAGAGAGGGTGTTTTTTGTTACACACACACACCGAGAGTAGATGGTGTGTGTTAAAGTGTGTAGCATCCAGTCTGTAAGTACAGGCCTTCACTGTGTACTGTCAGAGTTTCTGATTAGAGGCCACTTTACTAGACTGATTTAGCAAACAATGAAACATAAAAAAAAAAAAAAAAAAACGTTATACTGTCTCCTCTTACCTGCCAGCGGATCAGCACGGACGTTGTTGTGTGCGGCGTAACAGAGAGAATTGTGGGTGCTTCGTCAGGCGCTGAGGCAATAAAAGAGATAAATGAGCTAAATTGACCTGAAAATGTGCACAACTCAAGATGCTAAATCTAACGATGTGCTGTGGCATTCATGGAGCATAAACGCACAATAGCTCAAACAGAACAGCCATTGACAGATGAGTCAAAAATAGCAGTTGGAAAGAGAACATTTCTTTAGTTGGTTAAAGCACCACTAGGCAAACTTTGCCAAGGTTTTAATGCTGTCTCATGGTAACTGCAGATGGTGCGCACATGACATCACCGCTGCGTTTGCCAGCAGTGTCTGAATCACAACAATAGGCTTATTCATGCAGACATTAACCTCCTTTCATAGTGATACAGAAGTGTGTAGTGTTAAGATTGTTCCTATAAATACCTACATAAAGTGCATGTGCATTACAATATATTTGAAATATTGCCACATTAAATGTACAGTACATTAAAGATTAATTATCTTTAAAAGAATATGACCTTTTTAGGATGTATGCTTATTCTCTGTTATGTGCAGGACTATTTCTTGGTAGATCCTAAATCGGATCCGCTAGAATGGTCAACATATTTAGGTTTAGGCATGGGGAGTGGGGATTGGTTAGGGTAAGAATACCTGGGTAAGCCAATCAGAGGCAGAATAAGGCGGGCCACGAGGCATGTCCTTTGACGTCGACACGTGTAGCGGATCCGCTGATCTAGCATCTACCCTATTTTTTGGGCACAGTGACTTCCTGGAGTCAACACTGTGAGGTTGCCAGGCAACCAATGGAGAGTCACCGCCCCCGCCACGAAAAGCACCCCCCCCCACGCTCTTTATGCTAAGCTATCTAACCGGCTGCTGGGTGTAGCCTCGAGTTTACAATACAGACATGGGAGTAGTATCAATCTTATAATCCAACTCCCCGAAAGTGAATAAGCATATTTTAGAAAATGTCAAACTACTCCTTAAAGATTAAGCTAATTTACTCATCAGATATTTACAGTGTGAATGTCGTGACGTCGCTCTTACCATCCTGTAGAGTCGTGATCGCTTCACTTTCCTCGCTGTACTCACTGTCCCCGATGTCATTGGTGGCTTTTACTCTGAACTGGTAGGATGTGAAGGGTTTCAGCCTTAGGGATGAAAGCACAGGAAAGCACATCAATCTTGATGATAAACTGCGGCACTGGATCTAAAACCTTTTACGCCACAGATATCAAAAGAGAAACGTAGTCTCACTTTGGGAGCAGCAAGTTTTTCAAGCAAACTGAGACCTTAATGCTGATTGCTGCATTTACTGAATTCCTAATGCCCCTGTGACTAGTTTATACCATTGTTTATGTTCTAAACTAGAGTGTAATACCCTGGAAACATTATACCGTATAAGGGTATTGTTGATTTTCCAACTACAGCCAAGGGAATATGAATATGTGACGTGTGTAGTGGGAACTGTGAGAAGATAAAGTGGTGTTCCATTGAGCTTTATCCTCTGCATCTAAAGAGAACAAATAGAAACAGCATTTGCTGGAACAAAGCGGATGAAATGTTCTGAATAAAAATCAACCCCTGAAAGAACACTGTACCTAGATACTATGTAGGAGGTGGCCTCATGGTTGACAGAGGCAGAGTGGACTGTCCAGTTGTTATCAGGAAGCTCTCTGAGCTGCACCGTGTAGTAACGCACAGGGGACAGGCCGTCGCTGCCTGGCTCCCACGACAGCAAAACCTGGCGGGCCTGAACATCTTTCTGAGGAACCATGGGACGGCTGGTGGGCTGAGGACGAGCTGGAAGGATGGGCAGAAGGTGTAAATGAGGGGAGAGACATTGGTAACAGAGGGGTTGGATGAGAGAAATTATAATTGGGCGTAAAGGGTAGAGTGGGATCAAAGGATTGAGGGAACGAATGTTGAATTTATGTTGGGAGGAGGAATACAACAAAGAATGGATAATAAATGCTTGCCAACATTTCCATGGGTTATGTTGCACAAACAAGAGAGAAAAAAAAAAAAAAAGTGTGATTCTAATGAATGAAAAGTAGCTGAGAAATGAAAGTAAACTATCTGCAACATGCCTTGAAGGAAAGCAGACGGACTGATTCGCTCTCACACTTTGCAAAATGCCATTAGAACTTTTTTATTTTTTTCATGTGGACATTCAGATTATTGTTTTATAATCATCTGCCACATATCCAACACTCGTCCATATAAGCATTAAAATACAGCACACATTCCACATACCTCTTTTCTCTGTGGTGACCACCAGTGCCTCAGCGGCCTCGCCCCAGCCCTTCCTGGTCTGAGCTTGGATGCGGAACACGTAGACGGCCTCTGGCTTCAGGCTGGTCACTGTGTACTGGCGAGCGCTGGGGATTAGCACGTCCACTGTGGGTGTGTTGCTATTGGAGGAGTTGAGGTGGTACGTGATCTGGTAGGCTGGAAAGAAGAAGGGGACAAACAATATTATTGAAGGTGTCATAAGGAACTTAACGGTAAAGGAAAACTAGGATGAAACATGGTCTCAGGGATTTGAAGCATTTGTTGTTTGTGTTGGTTTTTCTTAACAGCAAAAGGGAAAGCCAACAAGCAGCTTTGTCTCTTCTGAAACGATTCCATTAGCATCTGCTCCTGCATGCTACTGTGTGGGCCTGACATATTGTACAGTTTAAAATAAATGATCTGACAGATGTATAATAAATCAAACCGTTACAAGGAAATCCCCAGTTAGCTTCCAGAGAGAAAACAACTCCTGTTACAGCCGGAAAATAACCAGATTTGATATTAACATTACACATAAAAGTATGTTGAAAGTCATCAGGAACTACATGATGCTACATTACATCTTAAAAAAAGATATGTGTGCACGCTGCAGTATTTGGTAGTTTCCAGGTCACTTACTAATAGTATTGCAAAAGATACTGACATTTCTAGACTAGATGTTCTGGTAAAATGTTAATAAATAAAACAGACCAAGATAAAAGAAAAACAACATCTTTCCAAACAGAAAAAGGATCTTGTATGCTACGAACCAAGTATAATGCCATTAGGCTGCAAGGGGGACTGCCAAATAAGCCGGACTGAGGTGGTCCGCACTTCAGGGAACAGGATACCCACTGGAGGTCCTGGCACTGCAGGAAAGCAACAAACATAATACTTTAACAACGATACCCAAGATTCCAAACTTCGAATTATGTGGCCAAAAATCATACTAAACTAAAGATATAAACTCCACCTTGTCAACGTTTAAGGTGAAGAAATACTGTCCCCAGCATAAAACAAAAATGTACTTTCCATAAAGCCATGACTTACTAAGGTTCTTGGACTACAAAAATAAAGCATATATATACATTTTTCTTTTATATCATTTCAGAGGAGAAATATTTGCTATAGTATCATTCATGTTTTTCCATAATGTAATAATGCTATTTAACTGTAATGCTGCATGTTTCTTAATCCTATGTCCCTACCATCATCCAAAGTCCTCTCCAGGATGGCTGGAGAACTGGGCCGTCCATCTCCAATCCGTGTGAAAGCCAGAACCTGGATCTCATAGAGCACATATTTTCCCAGACCAGTCAGCTGGACACTGTGGGTGGCGTTCCCGTCCACTGTCCAGAAGTAGACGGCACTGTCGGAGTCCTTCTCTTTGTATACCACCTGATCCAGTGAGGAGACAGGAGATAAAGAGAAGTTGGGGAAAAAAGGGAATTTGGAAATGAAGTAGGAGAAATTGCCTCATATACTGTCATTGTTCCGCTGTTGTATATGGCCTAAAAATAGCTATTATTTCTTTAAAAAACAAAAAACACAAAACTAATTAGAGGTCTTTGACTGCTCAATAAATAAATAGTAAATACATAAAAAGCACAAACAGACCTTGTAGCCCAGAATGAGACCATTTCTGTCTGGCTCAGGAACTTCAAACCAGCGCACCAGGATACTGCTAGAGGTGGTGGCGAAGGCAGACACGTTGGTGGGTCCACAGGAGGGGACTGGAAAACAAAGAGAGTACAGAGGCGAAAACATTATGCATTATGTCCATTGCTTGCCATTTATTCTGAAAAATTCATTTGTCATGCTCCCTATGTGTATTTACTGTGTGGATGTAGGTGTTCCACAGAGATGCAGTTTGAGTGATCTGCTATGGTTATATTATGTATGACTGTGTTTGCACAAAGCCTCTAATATCCTGGTATACCCTCCAGGCGTGCTGAAAGAAAAGACTGAAAAATAGGCCTTTTCTCTTCCTTGGCATTCATTGCTGGACATAATGCGCTGATTCCTAAGAATTTGCTGCAGTGAGTGGAAAAAGAGAGCACAGGAATTCCACATTCGAGTCCATGTGTTCTCAATTTCCTCAGACTCCTTCCTTCCCTCTCTCCATTCCTTACTAGCCAATGTCTGGTGAGCGATATGAAAGCAGAAGCATGGAGGGAAAAGGTGTTTTGGCTTAAATAGGACTGGGCTGCTTAAAAGACTCTAGCACTGAGGCAAGAGTCTGCTCACACATAAATTTAACATATGGCAAAGTGATAACTGTTTGGTACTTCTAATATGACTAATAATATAATAATTCTACACAGATGTTGCAAAAGAAGTATTAGAGATGTAATCAGGGTCCTGAAAATATGGTCACGGTACTTATACAGGAAAGTGTGCGTTGCTGTGGGTTAGTTTTAGTGTATCATAAATCCTCATGTCATCGTTGTTTCTTTTGACAGAAACTTGACAGCAAAAAACGAAGTGCTTTTTGAGTAATTAAGTAAGCAATGCTATGTTTTTTTCACGGAGGAAGACAGATAATGGTGTTAACTCACCAGACTCCCTGGTCCTGCCTCTGATTGGCTGGCTCCAGGGCCCGGTACCGATGCCATTGACGGCCTGGACCCTGACCTCGTACTCTGTCCACTCTTCCAGGTCCTCGATGGTAAACTCTCTCTCCAGGCGGTCAGCAATGATGTGGGTCAGTGCCCGGCCCTGAGAGCCCGCACGGGAGTACTGAACTCTGTAGCCCACCTGCTCTGCATTCCCGTTGTATTCCCATTCAGGCAAAGGCTGGCCATGGACATTGAGAGAGGGGACGGAAATGAAAACAGTGGGTCAAAACAAGCCAGACTCCTTAGATTCCATTTTTATAGTGAGACATCATGATTACGGGCAGATTTCTATTTACCATCCATCGAAACCAGAGGCTGGTCTCGCTGGCGGTGCGCAAGGTGACGTTTGCGGGGGCCATGTCAGGAGGAGCCGGCAGGGTCTGAATCTTCCTGGAGGGCTGGCTGGGAGGACTTGTGCCCACAATGTTCACCTGACGCATACGGAACCTGGTGTTTGGAGTCAAACACTTTTAATGCAACTTCTGCAAAAGGATGGTTTCATTTGAACTGAAATCACACCTTTAAATCTTGAAAACTTGAAAAGAACTCCTAGCATTGCAGTGCACGTCCTCTTACATGAGGCTTATTGCATTTGAACTGAGATCAGAGCATTGAATATGAATAGAGTATGAACATGAGTTGAGGTTATTTGTGTTGCACAGCCTGAATATGCAAAAAAAACTAAATATTTAAGCCAATGTGAGTGTTTAACTCTACTAAAATTTGAAGTGGCAGCACTGACGTTAGAATGATGAGAACTATAACTGTCTTCCGAGACTGACTGTGAAATGTTCATTGGTGATATTGAATGTGATCATAGAAAACAAGCAGACTGAACCAAGATAATAGATGCATGTATTTTCGCCAATGTTCGTTTCCTTCTGCTTTCTTTGTGTTGGAATTTTAAACTCCGGTGGATTTATGAGGACTATGGTTAACTGCTCCTCAGATCTTTGCAGGGTGAATAGAGACAGCTAGCTATCTGTCCAATCTGAGTTTTCTCTCACACGACTATTTTACAGCGGCCCTGTGTGGAACTTAGCGCTGCCCATGACAATTGTGATTGGTTCAAAGAAATGCCAAAAAACCAGAGCATGTTTTTCTCACATCCTGGAATGCTGTGTGGACTAGCCAGACCCTCCTCCGCTCCGCTGCGTGTGGATGGTCTGGCAAAGCGAGACTACACTATCCATAACAATCTTGTATCCAAATCAAAGGAGTGGAGAATAAGATATGCTGAAATTAGCTGAGATACTGAAACGAACATAAACCTTATCTGTTGTTTGTCACACTGCACACGCTTAATTTCCATGTTATCTAACATTACTTTATAGTGGTTAAATCATGAGCAGGTTCATCCCTAATAAGACCAATATATTACCATAATAATGCAGTATGCTGTGTATACATGTCCTGTGTACAAAGGCCTAGTGACAGCAGATCAAAATCATATGTGTTTTGGGCCTATTGGAGAATGTGTACTGAGCTACATGTGTACTTGTTTGTGTTTGGTGTTGTGGTCCTTTGTATATATAAATTTTGTAACTATTTGCAGGATGCCTGGCCAGAGAAGATTGATAACAATTAGATGTCTGGGCCTTTTTTTTGTTAACCAAAAATTGGTTACATTCAAATGCCCATTACAGATAAATGGAGGCAGTTCCCAGTATGCTACCTGTAGAAGGTGTATGGGTTGAGATCTGGCACCTCCAAGGAGCGAGCCTCAGGTTCGTTGGACACCTGGTGGACCGTCACCCAGTCCTCATTTTCTCCCACCACACCAACCTGGGACCAAGACAACAGAGAGCATGACAGATGTACAGCAGATACCGCAATGACTGTGCAAGAACTGCAAACTCTCTGGAGAAGAAGTCAATGAGATCTGTATTCCATCTTGAAATCATATTTGCAATATCTTAAAACAATTCAAAGTAAGGAATATGACTCCAAAAGCAATAACACATGATTAAGGGAACTGGAACTTCAGCTCTGGATTAAATGTGGTTCACCTGGGCCTCCACCTGCCAACGGGAAATGGAAGTTTTGCCATCATAGCCAGGTTTGAACTGCAGGGTGACAGAGCGTGGGCCGATGTTAGAAATTGCCATGTTGGTAGGAGGGCCAGGAAGCTCTATAAAGAAGCAGAGAGGAAAGAGACAAAGAATGACTAAGGGAGAAAATATAGGTGTATTTTGTGTGGCTGGCTTGTAGACCATGCTTAGGAAGAATCTATCTACCACAGCACCCCCTTGTGGCCATACAGATACTGCACACAGATGCATTTCTTAGCGACCGCAATTATTTCTCTCCCTTGTGCTCCCAACTTCAGCTACAACAGCAAAAGTAGATTAGATTAGGAAAAAAATGCTTACACACAGTACACAGGCAGAGACAATGCCATGAATGTCAATTACAATGCAGTTATCTGGAGATACGATTCAATGTGATACCTCACTGTTTACACTTGAGCTGAATAAACAATAAGAATGGATTATTCCCTGGAAATCCTGGGGGGACAAATCAGAAAGCGGTGAATTCAAAGAACAGTGGAAGGGCTTTTTTTGTGTATATGAATATCATGGTTTGTTTGTGTGTGTATGTAGGGATGTGTTTGTGTTTCCATGCGTCTAGGTATGTATGAGAATGTGCTCGTGCATAAAATAATTCATTAAGGTTTTCCCCCTCATGCTTCCCTCGAGATAAATATTGAACCTACCAAAACATATCCCCATTCCAAAGCACAATATAGTTTACATAAATCGTAGTTGAAGATATTAACGTCAACTGTGGCTTATTGTAGTGGGGACAGTGGCCTAATATTAAAAAGATATTATCACTCCCATGGGCACACTGACCAATTTATTTCAAGATTGCTTAAATGCGGTTGTATTCAACCTTAATGAAATGCAGATTATACGTGTCGTAGTAAAATTACCAATTCTAAATCATTTGCATGACTGATTATTGAGGTGGCTTTTAAATGAATCGTTATGGTACAGTTGCAGGCACATAGGTGTTTTCTTTACACATATACAGTACAATGAGAGTAATCACCATTGTGGGGACTATAACTGCTGCTCTGAAGCCTGTTCTCAATAGAGCAGCCTATCATTTTACAGATGTACAGGCTCTGAATGCTGCTCAAATAATTGATGTGGGCCTTGTATTTCTTTTACACAATTTGGCAAATATGAAGGGTTAGGGTTATTAAACACTGTGATTGCTCCTAATGCTCATGTGGGAACTATTATTTCACAGATGTGGCCCAGATGTGTGTATGGGTGTTTTTTTTGGGCTCTTTCCAAGCTGAGGTGACAGGGGTCCGATTTCATTGTGTCTGGTGCCAGACAACAGAGTGTGTTCACCAAAGTCATTGTGAAACAGTAAATATGCAGGAAGGGAGGTTCAATCAAGGTTCCCAGCTATTGAAAAAATTAACCCTGACTGAATTTGAACAGAAAGCCTGCATTACAAACATGATTTGGAGTTTGAAAGAGGGCATTTAGGACGCATGGAGGCTCTAATGAAAAATGCCACTGAGTTGCATTATAGAAAACATGGGATCCAGTGTTTTTGGAACTTGACCCAACTAGGAACTAAAAGGCAGTATATCTTACGTCTCAAATGCTTCAATTTTAATAATTAATATTTTGAACAGGCTAGTCCTTCAAGCACCCCTTTCAGTGGAGGTATGTGGTTTAACCAGACAGCATAACTGGGACATTGTTACTGGAAAGAAGTGTCAAGATTTTTAAAGTTTTAGCGCTGTGACCACACAAATGAAACTTCATTTACCTCAGATGTACTGAGGCGGAGGCAGAAATCTCAGAGAAGAATATCTCATAACCTGGGCAAATAACTGTGTGGCTTGATATCACTAGAAGTAAGTGAGAACATTAGTATTTTTTTGTAATTTGGGTTTAAGTATCTTCACTGATTGTTTGGCTACTGACCTGGTGGGACGCCAGAAGAGATGGTGGAGGAGGACAGCTGGCCCTGACCTTTGGATGTCATTCCTGCCACTTCAATGGTGTAGGTGGTGAGAGCAGTGAGTCCAGTGACCCTGTACTCTAAGGTGACATTTGGCAGGTAGTGGGTAACTCTAGTGTTCGTTCGGTTGTACTCCTCCCACGAAATGCGGTAACCTGAAGAGCAGCAGAGATGGTTGACAGCAACAGACAAGAGAATTCGACAGCAGTTTTACTACAATAGCAACTCTCAGCTCGCATGCTACAGGGCAAGCTAACAGAAATATTAAATTAACTTCATCAAAAATTGAATATAGCAAATTAAATCAGCCTGTGATTATACCTCCTTGCACACACACATCCTCCACCCACTCCCATCGACACACGCTTACGCTCTCAAAGTTAATGCAATTTGCTCCTTGGCCAGCAGCTCTTTTCATGTGATTGCACAAGGCATTAGGCAGCATTTCTTGCCAAATCAATAATTTCACATGGCATGTCAGTGTTTGTCTCCTGGGAGCGTGCAGCACATTTAAATGTTTTGGAAAAACACTTCACAATATTCTGCTAAATCTCAACCTTAGTAAACACTTGAATAATAATGTCACTGGTGGGCACTTGTTCTTTACTCAGAGTTTGTACAGAATGAAGTAGGAGGGAGGAATATGCAAACTAGCAAAACGCAACAGTGGCTCACAGTGTTGTACCATGGTAATCTGACAGAGGAAACGGTACTAGAAGAAGATACGTATTTGGTTAAGGTTTTACTGGCTGCTAGTAAGGTCAGAATTACTAGAAAATGGTATGGAAAAGAATACCCTACGCAAAGACAGTGGCTGGATATAGTAGAAGAAATGTTTGTAATGGAGAAACTAACACAAAACAAGAAGCCCAATTTAAACAAAAATGGGGAAACAGACAATGTACAGATCCAAGAAAATGTAAGTGGATAGACATAAAGATATAAGATTGTGATTGTAAGCATAAGCTGTGTGAAATGTTTTTTAATTTGCTTTAAATGTTTTGTGAATAAGAAAATGCAATTAAAGAAGACAGTGGCTCACTAGAAATACACTCACCTAAAGGATTATTAGGAACACCTGTTAAATTTCACGTTAATGAAATTATCTAATCAACCAGGCTTTTTTTTTGACTGATTGTATCTGCAGATCTTGATAAAGGAGACAGTGTTGTGAGAGTAATGAATGTACCTGTGAGAACTCCATTCTTCTCGCCGGGCTCACTCCAGCTGACTTTGAGTGAGGTGTCGAGGATCTCAGTGAAACTCAGGTGACCGACAGCACCGGGGGCTGGACAGGGACAAATAAGAATAATGAGTTGGGCCTATGGGCAAATGAGACACTCTACATTCAGTATAAATTCATGCTGATCAGCTGGCATACTGGACATAGTCGCACCACTGGTGACAGCATTTACAAGTTTAAAATCAGCAAAAACAAGATTATCGCTGAAAAAAAAAACATCTGATAACAAGTTGAGGAAAATTAAAGCGTTTTTAAAGCTTAACCAATTATCTCTAAGGGAACCAAGTCCCAGTTATGATGATCCTGGCTGGATGCGGAATATACTCAGTCATTAGCACTTCTCTACTACTTCATTCTGCATGAATAATAGATCTTGCCCGGAGGATGTGTTACTGTGAGATGCTTGTGTCCCCATCGCCACCACCAGAGAGAAAAAAATGTAAAAGAAAAGTCACTTACTGTCCTCATGTGTCCTCAATGCTTTGGGCGAGCTGCGGGGGCCGTCTCCGGGAGTAGTGAAACACAGCACAGAGGTGTAATACTCTGTGAACTTCTTCAGACCTGTCACGTATCCAACATGGACGCTGTCCTGAAAGTTTGGTCGTACTGTTACCATAGTTACTTCTTCATCTTTGCCAGGCTCCCAAGCCAGCAGCTAAAACAGACAAGCAGAAAGGAAAAAGTGAGTCTGAAGAAAATTACCCAGACAGCAGCTCATCATTTTTCTGTAATAATTCTCAGTGATTTATTCTCACTAAACTAACAGCAGTGTCTCTCCCCAGTAGTCCTTTGCCACTCTGAGGAGTTATTTGGCGTCATAGCTCTCCCAAATATATTTACAAAGATACCCTGAAGAGTTTTTGACTGGAAGGAAATGGCTGAATAGCTCCATTAAGACAGACTGAGAGAAGCAGTGAGAGTCAAGGCTCAAAAGAGGCATGATAGCATCCCATCATGCATGTTAATTACAGACCATCTACAAATGGAACCTGGATCGCTTAGGTAATAATGGGTCCCAATGGCAGGTCTATTGGGTTTGTTTCCAGAGTCCAGAGAGAGGAAGCTTCCAGGACAGTAAAGAGCTGCAAGATGTCAGAGGGTTAGATACTTAACTGTCACTGCCACTCTCTCTTTTTTCTCTCTGTCTTTTTCAAATTCTCCCTGAAAGTCTTCCTTTGCCTCCCTTTCTATTACCTTTCACACTCTTCTACTCCCTTTTTCTCACCGGTGCTTACGTCTCTCCCTGGAGACAAATCTGTTATTTAAAATTCAGATTGGATTTGTACAGTGACCCCCTCCATCCATCTGAGCAAAACATGTGGAGCACTATTAAACAGACAGACAAAAAGGCCGAAAAAAAAAAAAAAATCCAATGACATAATTAAGTCGCAACAGATTCAAAGGAAAAATTGAACTACACTGTTGCTGTGGCTTTATGATTCCCTGTGGGCTACATTTGTTTCAATGGAGTATACACAAGAGACAGAGAGATGGACTATATTCAAGAGCCCATGACAAAATAATGAAGACATTCATCATTACGTGCACACAGCTTCACAAGAAAACATATGAAAAATGGTTGCAAAGATAAAGAGAATGACCGGCGACTGACAAATGGGTGAAGAAAGTCCATCGTTCAAGATGGCACCAAATAACTTTTGCCCCTTGGCTCTTCTCTCCCTCTTGCTACACAGGACATGTGATACTACAAGTTCAGCTCTGACAGTTCTGTCAATGGGCGTGATTGCTGGTGGGGACGGCACCGCGGCAGCTACTGACCTTGTAGCCCTGGTTGATGCCGTTGATGAACTGAGGGTTAGGGGCTGTCCACGTAAAACGGATAGTTGTCGAGTTGACCGACTCGGCCTGCACGTTGCCGGGGGCAATGGTGGGTACTGGGATGGATGAGGAGAGGAAGAAAAAGGGGGGAACAGAGGTGGGAAAGGAAAAAAAAAGAAGAAGGAGGAAAAAGGAGAGGTGGGAAGACAAAAAATAGAGGTGTGAGACCACATTTCGGTTGTCTGCTGGAAGTCTGCCTGCATCTATTTTGATGTCAGTATTGATCGCTGCTGCACAGGTCAGGGCAGATACCGCCATCACTCTCTTTCTGATGACACTAACACCTAATACCAGGGCTCTCTGTGGGTTTGTTTGTGACTGTGTGAGCTGCTTATGGATTTCAGGGTGGATGCAACACCTTTGTGTGGTCCTTACAAAGAAGAATCAATGCTTAATGCCGTTGAACATCCATCAGCAATGGCTTTTAGTAGATGATTTCAGTCAGAGAAAATAAAATTTGATGCTAACTAGAAGAGGAATTATGCATTATAACAACACTGCACTTGCAGTATGTTGCATCCCGGTCTTATTCATCACGAATAATCATCATGCTTAAAAGAGAAGCTTGCTTAAAATGAAGACAAAGGAATGCATCATGGGTCATTGAAAATGACACATTCAAAAATTAAATTCAATAATTAAAGAAAATTGTCAGCATATCAGCTTTGGTCTTGGATCAATAACATTGATGATTTGAGTGCTCACCTCCCTGCAGAGTCCACTCAGTGACTTTATGGCTAAAAGTGCCCAAACCAGCTCCATTGTAGGCAGCAACCTCTATCTCATAGTTAGTCCAGATGATGAGGTCCTCCAGCAGCATGTTAGTCACATCAGGACTGGAAATGTTCTTCATCTGGTAGTCCACAGGCAGCCCAGTCAGACGGTACCTGGCATACACATTCATGAACGTTAAATACTGGACTTGGCCACTACTTAAAACCATGAGAAACCTATGTTTGCACCCTGAATATGACATGTGACATATATGACAAAGAGAGTTCATTACGGTACTTTGTTGCTTGAGCCAGTACACTAGACTCCCTGCTAGGGGGAGACAAAGCACCAGCAAACAAGCAATTAAAAAAACCACTGACAGCTCTGACTGTTGTCTGAAAAACACCTGCTGTTTCATTTGGATGTAATAAATAAAAAGCCGGAGAGAAAACCAAACTAATTACATGTTTACAGGAGTTACAGTGAGTTTGGCATATTGCTGACTCTGCCTATTAGAGTCGGTAAAGTTTTTTTTTTAAGTCATAAAGTTTTAGTTTTCTCTCAAACCAAATTTTTTTTTAAATGCAGTGGTGTAAACTGACACTGCTCTTGAGTGAAACATACTGTATGTGACTTTATTCCAGCTCTAACCATAATAAGATAATGGAATGGAAATTAGTTAAAAAAAATATTAAATGGATGAAGAACATTTTGGTGGGGATTTCAGTATGTGATGGTGTACATAGGATGAGTATTTCTTCATATTTGTTCATACTAAAAGCGCAAATCCTAAATTCTCAAGGTCACAAATTAAAAATGAAATCAACTAAAAATAACATGGCCATGATAAGCAGATGAGAACTTACCGGATGGTGTAGCCCCTTAGTATGCCGTTCTGGTGGCTTTCCAACGGAGGCTGCCACTGGATCATGATGGACTGGTTGGTCCGGCCGCTAGCAATGACGTTTTGAGGAGGAGCACTGGGGGGCTCCTCTGGGAGAGAGACACTGCAGGACACACACATGCAAACAAAAAAGCATACATGCAGAGATATGGAGAGGGCATTGAGAAATATTATTAAAGGACATTTTCTTTCTGGAAATCATCTTGAACACAGCTTTAGTTTATTTACAACTAAAAGCATAAAGCTTTGTAGTAATGTAACAGACAGTAAGCATGTCTATTTAAAGATAAATATCAGTTTAATTCAGCCACCTAAATATTTACCCTGACAAAACACCACAAATGTCTAGGGAGAAGATGCATATGAGAGATGGGAGTGAGATCAGTGGCGGTGACTAAGTACCAAATGGCGTCACAGAGCGTACAGTGCCAGCCCCCCTGCAACACACAGACGGAGCCCCCCGTGGCTCTCTTCTGGCTAGGGAGCTGGCAGCATGAGAGAGTGTGACAGACTAGTGGAGGGAGCAAGGAAGGGAGGGAGGGAGGGAGGGATAGAGGGAGAAATGAGTGCTTGAGGCTGCAGAGAGGCCAAACCTAATGTCGCTTCAAACCTTAATCCCTCCTGCGGCTTTCACAATGTGTGTGAATGTGTGTTTACAGGTGTTTGTGCATGTTTGTGTGTGTATCCGCTTTGGTAGGCTTACACGTATATCCTTCTTCACTGACTCTTGACTGAAGTCAAACTGGTTGTCTAGGAAACTGATTTATTGAGCACAATGTACTATATACTAACAACAAGAAAATTCAGCAGGTTCTTGTTTTTTGACATTTCTAAGATGTATCATTGTTATTGCCAATTACATGACAGTACCATAGAGGAATGTTTTGGTAGATAAAAAAAAATATATATTTATATAATTAAAATATCCTTGAAAATTTGTATGGAAAAGTATAGCTTGAAGGCCCCCCTACTGTATTGTGAAACTCTGTATACTGGCATTTTTTATTTCTCTATTTTGTAAAAAAACGGATAAAAGGGACAAACAAATTGTTACATTGTTGATGTGGAGTGGTAGGAATAGTTATAGGATCTGTCTTTAGCTCACCGCTCCGTCTCCTTGCTGAACTGCCCCTTCCCCACATCATTAACGGCACAGAGGCGGAACTGATAGGAGCGCGCAGGGATCAAGCCATTGACCGTCACTGCTGTGGACTCCGGCTCAATACTGGCCAGCAGGATAGCCCAGGGAGCGTCTAGAACAAAGAAAATCTAGTTTAACACCTTGTTCCACACGTACACATTTCTTGTTCATTATGCTAACCATTCACCTTAACATCCCATAAAATGTAAAAATTTGTAAGGAAGGAGTCAAACATTTCTAGCAATTTCACTACTATTCAGAAGGGATTTTCTCTTCATGCCTGCAATCATTTTGTCACGGCAGGTCACAATTTAAAATTCTAATTCATCAAATGAAACAAGTCATGCTGAAAAAAGGAAGCAAAGGCACAACCTGCTGCAGATTTAAGCCCAACACAGTTTTCAGTTTATCCATTTAAGTTGGACATACTTGTAGAGTTGGGAAATATATCGATATTATATTGACATCGATATATGAGGCTAGATATTGTCTTAAATTTTGGATATCGTAATATCGTGACATTAAACAAATATTATTATTGATTTTTCCCTTTTTGCAACAATCGCAATTACACAGAACCACATACAACATTAATTCTAGATCTACATATTTATACACACATCAACATACACATCCCTACAGCAAAAAAAAAAAAAAAAAAAAAGGGGGGTGAGGAATAATAAACATAATAATAGTACTGATTATATTATACTGGCCAATGAAGATTCAAATAAGATAAATGCCTTTTTCCAACTGAGAAGAATCAGGCGTCTAGCCAATAATGTGGAGAAAGCTATGAGCTCTGTCTGATTGGCTGTTAGCTGCATTTCTTCTGGCAATACCCCAAAGATGGAAGTCAGAGGATTGGGATCAATATCTTTGTTACGTATAAATGAAAACGTTCCGAAGATGTCTGCCCAGAATTTTGTTAATCTGGGGCATTCCTAGAACATGTGGCTCAGGTCTGCTGGTTCCAGACTACATCTGGGGCATGTTGTGTCTGACCCTGGATACATTTTAGCCAGCTTGCTCCTAGAAAGATGGAGCCTGTGAAGTATCTTAAATTGCAAAAGCCCGTGTCTAATGCATACCGAAGATGAATGCACCAATTTTATTGCCCGTTGCCAAGCTACATCAGATATTTTTGTACCCAGTGTAATATCGTGACATGACACAAGTGTTGTTTTTTCCTGGTTTTAGAGGCTTCTTCACAGTGAAGTGATGTCATTTTCTGAACTTAGCAGACTTACTGGCTGTTTTATTATTCGCCTTTACCCACTTTGTAAAAGCACCAATAGTTAACTCTGCAATATCGCCGCAATAACGACATCAATGTATTTTGTTCAAAAATATATTAGATTTTCTCCATATTGCCCAGCTCTACATACTGTACTTGTTACATGCAGAGCTGGAAAGTGACAGAATGTAGAGTAGCTTACACGTCCAACTTGAGATTAAAGGCAATGATGGACATTCTTAATCAGTCTTATTGATTATGCTTTTAACTTCTTTTTCAAGTTCTTTTATGTATTTGCTTTGCAGTTAAGCTCCTTGTGAACACATTGACATCATCGAAGCCTGGCTACAAGACAAATAAAAAATCTAAACAAGCAACATTTAACTTCTTTTTCACTCGTTGCTGCAATATTGATCACAAGAGCTGAGTTCTCTCTCCCCCAGACCTAACTCGTCATATACTACAATTTATAGTTTTTAAACTTGTGTAAACTGACCCAAATGATACAAAGCACAGAAGGTAGAGATGGATACAATTTGATGTATGACTAGAAAAGACTAGATATTTTGTGACTTACTGTTCTCAGAAACCTCCAGGATGTAGCGTATGAGGGGACTGTTGCCATCAAAAGGCTTGGCCCAGGCCAGGTCGATGGCTCTTTTTTCAGATGTGCTTAGCACGGCCGTAGGGTTCTCTGGGGCATGGGGCAGCTGCCTGGAGGGAACATCAGGACAACTTCGATAAATAAAAGAATCTCTCCTGTCACAGCAAATCCTCCGCAGGGACAGAGAGTTACAGAGCATTTCTGTCTTCTCTGAACGTCTCTTGTACAAATCTGAAGTAAAGCTGAATGTTTTACTACAAAGATATCAGTTAGACAGGTGATGAAATGTGGCAAGACAAGACAGCAAAGACGGTTCCTTGTCAAGATGGACACACAGGCAAACAAAAGAAGATAGATACCACCGGATTGAAAGGCATAAGATGACAGATAGGAAGAAAATGCACAGACAAAGACAGAAATAAATGAGGCCAAAGCTGGGGATCATTAATTCATTCAGCCATAAATTCAGATAAGCGCAGACAGATTAATAGATAAACCTTATAGCAATGAAGGAATACAGGCAGTAACTCAGTCAAAAGGCAGCCAGCCAACGAGATGGCTGATATGGGGACAAAGAAAGACACAAACAATCAGTCAGTCAGTCAGTCAGTCAGTCCATCAGTTTGGCAAACAGAAAGTTAGATGTCTCATTCATATTCAATTTACCCTTGCTGCAGTGACGCATTGTGCACTGTGTCAAAGTACAACAACAGCAGGAAGAGATTTGGAGAAAGAGAAGATGTGAGATGACAAAAACAATACAGAAGTGTTTGTGCGAGTGTGCAGTTTCACAATGGTCCCCTGGGGCTGAAAGTATGTCGGGTGAGAATGAGGACAGGAGAGGTGAGGAGGAAGTGGAAATGAGTCAGAGGTGTCAATAAGAGCAGCCAGAATGGCAGTAAAAGGTTGGTAGCGGAAAGCGTGCGCGTCTGGCACTTGCATGTGTGTGAGTCAGTGGCGCCGCCAATGTGTGGCCCCATCTGGCTACCCCTATGAAAGATTTCTGGGGGAGCATAATGTGAGGGTGTGCACATGTATGCGTGTGTCTGTGTCTGCATTGTCCTGCTTCAAAGAACATGTTCCTTCCTGTGTCTTTGCACTGGAGAATACCGACGAAACAAGAAAGTGAGAGAAAAAAAGAAAAGAAGTAAATAGAAAGCCAGGCAAGTGATGAATTGCGATGGTAGTTACCTGACACGGAGGTGTGCGCTGCGGGAGTCGTTGCCGCCAACAGAGGTCACTCTGCACGTGTATGTGCCTATGTCACCTGACCAGGTTTGAGAGATGTGCAGGGTGCCGTCTGCCTCCAGTCGCATGCGGGGGATGGACTGGACATTGATCACCGAGCCATCTTTTTCCCAGACATGCCTGGAAGGCAAAATCACCAGTCAGTGGGCCGGTTGTTGGTTTTGTCATTAACGTCATCCCCATCTGCTGCATTTTCATTCTTTCAACAGTATCAGTGGATAAGTTTACACAAACTGACAATATTCAGTTGCACTAAATAGTCCCTTTGAAAGGAAAATTGTGGGTGTTATTTTTTCCCTTTAATAAAAATACAGTTTTACTGAACACCTCCGTTTTCGAGATTTGGGAAATGCGTACTTAAGCAAAAACAACGTGAAAAAGGGCAATGAGGGTAAGCCTCCTACAGCACAATTTTTAAGCTTTAATTAAACAGAAAACATCTCAAATAGCATGCAGAAAGTAGTCCCCTAGGAAACCCTTGTGCTACATCCTTGTGCCATTGTTCTAGCCAGAATCTGCAATTCCCAAATCTAAAATGTTATCATAATAAACAGAAATAAACAAGAGGTGTGTTCCAACTGAATGTGAAATTAATTTTAGAAGTAGCTTGATTGCATCCAGAGTCAACGAGTGGAACTGAACAAACAAGTATTATTTGTAGGTGGCACAAAATGAGGCCAAACTGCATGAATAACTGAAGGCAAATTTAGCTTATTGACTGATTAGCTTAGTATGTTAAAGCACATTCTTAAATTAACATTTCTTTAGTGCCCAATTGAATACATGGACAAATCCAAAGGATGGTTTTTACCAGATTTCCAGAACCTGGCTTGCATTGTTTAGTTCCCACATGCTGGCATGTGAACTAGGATGTACACATTCACGTCAGCTTTAGATGGTAGGTTAACTCTTTGTGACAGTGATGTAATAAGTAAACTGAAGTTTTGCTTGTCTTTGATTTTTCCACAATCCAAGAAGAATATGTTATTAGTGAGGCATTTCATCTTTCTCCTCTCTGCCTCTTCAAACTCGCCAGCAGAGCTGCCCTGCACGCATATCATAGTCTCTGATGGCTGCATTCAAAAGCCGAATTCACTCATCAAAACTGCACAGCTCAAACGACGCGTCAGATGCAGGCTTTTTTCTGAGTAGAAAGGGACAGAATGGTTTATTGATTGCTACTGATGTCAGCTACAAGCTTGGAGTTTAGTTAAATGTCTGTTGTGAGGGTTGTGTGTTGCACTGGTTTGGAATGCAATTGCAAGCTGGAGGTATGTGAGAACTAAAATCTTTGAATGGCATTCATGCACACCATTAGTCCACGTGTAGGTGTTTGCTTTTGTATAAACTGCATGTCTAGGTTACAATATAATATGTACCTTGTGCTCAGGGTAGTAAATGGCTAATTAACAACCAAAGGTTTCGAAAACAATACAGCAAGTTATAACTAACGATGAAGCATCTCCATCAACAGGTCTGTAGGCCGAAATGGCTCAACAACTGTGCTTAATTAGGTGTTCACTTTGATGGAGATAAATACATAGAAACGTGAAAAGAACGGCAAATGGATTTTGCCTCTATGGACTTTTCCATCTAGACTACTGTAACTCCCTTTTCAGCGGCCTTAGCAAGACATCCCTAAATCTCTTGCAAGTGGTCCACAATGCAGCTACATGGCTTTAGAACAGGTCCTTTAAAAGTTTTCATGTGACATCTATCAAATGTGACTCCCTATCAAATTCAGAATCCAATTTAAAATTGTCACCCACAGGCTTGTTGGTTGAACCAAAGGATACTATGGCTTTGAGGTCCCTTCACTTTGAAATTCATTCTTTTTGGACTTTTGATCTATGGAAATTGTGGTCTCCTGATATAGTATCAGGCTGGCAACATTTTATGATGTTTGTATTGTCAAATAATCCCATGAAAAGATCAAAACCAACAAAGAATGTATCCTACTAACAAGTTTTGCCTGGGTAGCCAAAGACGGAGATAGCGTATTCCTCTGCGCCACAGAGCTTCATTGTGGTCCAAAAACGATTAAAAACACATCAATGAGAAACACTGGGGGGTGAAATCAATCCCATATACATCATCCTGCTGCTTGCACTAAATGCTGACGAGTGCACCAAATTTGCGGTAATACATGGCTGAAAATAGTCCCCAACAAATGCACTATTTACTCTTGCTTGATTAACATTTGCTAAAACAACTACTGTGCCCTGGAATGGTTTAGTCCAAAAAGTAAAATATAGGATAACGCCAGCGTTAGCAGCTCAAGACCTACCAATTTTAACTTTATTTAATTTTTGACTATTTCATTGTGCCTGTATTTTTACTTTATTGCTTTTGTCTTTCATTGTGAAGCACTTTATGACACCTCTTCTAAAAAAGTGCTACATATAATGTTTTACAAATAAACTATTAATTAATACTTCTATGTTTGTGAATGTAGCCTTACCTGACAGTCACACTGGGGTCATGTGTGACTCCACAGGTCATAATGGCTTTTGTTCCTTTGATAACACTCTGGTCCTGTGGGGTGGAGGTAATCCGAGTGCGAGCTGTGGAGACAAAGAAGAAGACAGAGGGAGGGAGATGAGGAAAGTATAACGGAAGAAAAAACAGGCAACAAAAATACCCTTCCTGAAAAGAATACCAGAAAAAGAAAATCATGACAAACAAATTTCAGAAAACTCATTTCAGTTGAAATGACGTGCTGCTGTTTCGTATTTTGTTTCTTGATGGTTTCTTGTAGAAAAACACCTCGATGGTGACTCCAAGCCTGCACACAAGAGTGCTTTTGTATCTGAAGGAATTGAATTGAGCTTTATTATTATTTGGCATGACTTCATTTAACATGCCTTTCAATAAAACTCCACCACTCTTAGTTTCCTGTTTTTGCCACATATGGATGTTCATATGTGTTCATGCTTGTGAAGGATATCTTGGGCATTAACAACACACACGATCAGGCATGTGTATTTTTTAATAGGATGTGAAATAGGGCTGGGACGATTCATTGACGTAGTCGACGTCATCGTTTACGTAAATGCGGCGACTCAAATAATTTGCGTCGCAGCGTCAATAAATAAAATAAATAAATAAAACTTGCATGCAAATTAATTAATGTAATGCGGAACTAATGTTAGATACGCGGGTTTTAGGCTATGGTTCTAGGGACACCTAATCTGTAGCCCCTCCTTAGCTCTGAAGCTAGCCGAGCTCCTCCGCCTACATGCAGTTTTTTTGTCAGGTCGATGGTCCAGTGAGTGAGTCAGAGATAGCAGCACGAAAGGACGAGTATGGCGAGTGGTGGCGATCCACAAGAGTTCGAGGACCCGCCGGCCTCTTTAAGATCGCAAGTTTGGGAAACATGCCCTCCCACCTGGTGCCGTCCCCGCCTCGAAAACTTCGGTCTTCGGGTCAGTTCCAGTAGTAGGCTACAGGCAAGAGAGTGGGGGATAAGACGTGTGTCGGCGTTGTTCAGCAGTTGTTGGGTATGTGAGTGGAAATACATCTAACATGCTAACGCATATCCGATGCCATCACCCAGATGTGCCAATCACTGGAACGAGGCAAAAAAAAACTGTCCAACTTCTCCTCCCTACAGTGCTTAACCAGCTTTTAGATACTAATAATTAAAGTTAAATTAAAGGGAGAGCTTGGATGTTAAACAAGAGCTTATTCATTATTTTACCTACTAGTCTCCTAGGCTAGTCTTTTTGCACTTGCTGTGTTTACTTTAAGTTTTTATTTTTGTATTCCTGCTGAAAGTGACTTTATTTTTTGGTTGGATTGATAGCCTACATCTGGCTTCAGGTTGCACTACACATTCATTTTACTTGAACAGTGCAGTGTTTTAATTTTAATAAATTGAGATTTGAACCTTATTCAAATTTGTTCTGTGTAAATTGTTAATAATTGAGCAATGGGAAAAGAATCACTAATTGAAAAATTAATTGTTGGATTATTATATATATTATTAAGAATTTATCGTTAAAAAATAATCGCCAGATTAATCGTTTCAAAAATAATCGTTTGGGACAGCCCTAATGTGAAAGGCCTCATCCATCTAACCCTGCACACTCACCCCAGACCCCAAGGTCAGCAGATGCCTCGTCGATGCCCCTGGAGTTGCTTGCCATGCAAGTGTAGGTCCCGGCATCTGAGATGTGTGAGGGGGAGATGAGCAGGCTACCAGACTCGAGCAGGGTGAACCTGGGCAGCTGGACCGAACCGCTGGCCAACACACGCTCACCTTAAGCGTGGGAAGAGGTCCAAGGGAAAGAAACAGATGAGAGAGGACATACGTAAATAGAGAAATGGTAGACAGAATAGAAGAAGAGAGAAACAAGGAGGCATTCAGGAACAGGGGATCGTGAAAAAAAGAAAAGGACGGTGTTTCCCTGATCTCCTATTGGGATCCAAACATGGAATCCAATGAGACTTTATTTGTTGAGCCATGGCAAACTACGGTACCATGTGTAATAAGATAACAGACATCAACATCCCTAGGTGTGTCAGCGTGCATGTGTGTGACAGAGACCTTTCTGCCAAGTGATAGCCGGTCTCGGAGCTCCAGAGGTCTCGCAGTGCAGGATGACTGACATGCCGTCGATCACAGTGCTGTCTGAGGGTCCGGCCGTGATATTCGGGGCAATGCCTGAGGGGAGACAAACAAACACACACACACACACACACACACACACACACACACACACACACACACACACAGAATAAAGAGAGAGCTCAGTACAGTGGAGAGAAAAGGTAAGAGGGTTATAGAGGTGAGAGAATAAATGTCTATGGCAAAACCTCTCTTCAAACGTTTTTCTTAAGCAAGCACTAGCCTTCTGCATCTCAGTGTTAAGTCGACGCTTTATGCCACTAACTCTTTACGGATTGACACAACATTCACCTTGGTGCCACAACTGTCTGCTATCTGTCTATTTTTTGCACCCACAGAGATAGCGGATATAGAAAGGAGGAAGGAAAATTACGGAGGGAGACTCACAGAAAGAGAAGGCAATATGTAGATAACTAAAATCCCTTTTTGTGATATGCAATGAATCAAAGCTTTTATAGGATGACAGAAAACTGTACTGTTTCAAAGAGCAAAGAGGCAGTAGGGAGTTTGTCATGAAGCAGTGTTGATCTCAGGACACAGGGAGTTGGACAGAAGGAGAAATGGGGACATGAATGCGTTAAGGAAAAGGGAGCTGATACGTAAGATGAGATCTGGAGGAAGAAGAGAGAGAAGAAGAGGAGACAGTGTCAGTGAGAGAAGGAGAGAGAGAGAGATAGGGATGGAAGGGGTGAGTTAGCGAGAGAGAATGTCATGAATTCTGATAAGGTGCAACGTGGACTGAAGTCAAAGTGAAGAAAATTAGATGTCAGAAACCTGCCAAACAGATGCACAGTGAGAGTAAAATTAGCAGTGATTTTCAAATTCTATCTATCTACAGATTAACAGACAAATAGGTGATAAGCGCACATGCTGTTAAGTTTGAGTTTTTTTTTGTACCAATGTAAACTTAACATTGTAGGGCTTATTGTCAGTTTATATAAGAAAAGTCCAGAGATTTAAAACACAGTTTTAACTACGGAGAGAATGCAACATAAATACATACATACATTCACATATTTCTGAAAAACTAAATAATACATGTGATAGAAGTTTATTTCCGCACAATAAGACATTTTCTCTAAGACATGTTCAGACAATTAGTGATGCTTGATATCTTGATTGATTGGACTCCCGTCATTTGCAATATTCACCTGACTACAACACCCCAATTACATTATTATAACACTACTGTGTTGCTATTACATTCCTATCAGACCAAAAATATATATATTTCCTAGGAAACTAACTGTATTAGAAACAAGAGGACATGTCGTTATTACAGTTAAATTCACTTTTTCTATGTCCCTGTCTTCTAGGTAAAGCTCATGGTAATCTTTCTATGTTTTCAGCAAAAAAAGAGCAATCAGTTTTTAGTCCCCAGTTGAGTGTTTCTTGCATTGATCACAGTAGTTTAGTAGTAGTATGTCAGGTCCTTGTAAGATGAGTAGGAATAGTTATTTTGCTAACATACGGTACATAAGCAGTTTCAGGTGTTTGTAGATTTGTTTTTCTTACTGCTGTGTTTTTGATCGCCTGCCTCCACTTAATTGCTGTTGTGTGTAGTTTAGCACAGGTGATTGACAGTTGTGAAATTGCTAAAATACAACAACAACAACAATTGATTAGTATTCATTTCTAACTGATGCTGATGGACAGCATTTTTTTTAAATAACAAGAGCCTAAAGCCACGCTAACGGCTCTGTGAGGCTGTCCCATACAAGGAGCTAAATGCTAACAACATCGTGCTAACATGCGCATAACGATAATGCTAACATGCTGATGTCAGCATTGAGGCTGATGGGAATGTCCTTAGTTTTGTAGGTCTTTGGTGTTGTAGGTACTGTAGGCTATAACGTCTGGGATTGCCATGAATGAAATTCCACGGCAATCCATTTGATAGTGTGTAAGATATTTCAGTCTAGAACACAGGGGTGAACCAACCAGCTGCTAGCATGTCTGAAATATTATAATACATATAATAATGACCACAAAAAACTAATTCAGATTTTTCTGAATTCTGATGAAAAATGATATTGTTTAATCTTCTAATTTGCAGTTATTATTGAAAAAGAAATTGCAGGAGTCTACAGAATTCCATTTAAAGCCCTAAATTGCTCCTACTATTCTCCCTACAGGTTAGAATTGATCCCATTTTTGTAAGCAATTACGCCTGGTCTTTTCTGAATTTGACAAGGGGATTGAGAGAGCTGTGTGATGATTTAACAGTATTCTATAAAATAAGACTCATTCTGAGTTTTTACACCACACATTGTATTTTAATAGCAGTAATTATCTGTGTAAAACCATTACAAGGGCTGCTTGAGCACTCACTGGTAACAGCCAGGTACGTGTTGGTCTGAACTTCTCCTGCTGAATTTCTGGCAAAGCACTGGAACATCCCGGTGTCATCGGGGAGGAGGCCGTTGACCTGAAGGCTGCCTCCCACCAGCACTCTGTACCTGGGCATCTTCACTGGGTTGATGGGCAAAGCATCCTTGTACCACACAATGTCTGGCTGGGGCACTCCTGCAGAGGGTGAGTGAGAGTGGGTTGACAGACAGCAAGTCATGCTTCATTTTTCCATTGCATTCTTCTGTTTAAAATCACATAAATACATATTTTTCTTCAGTAAATTGTTGAATTGAGTCGTTTTATGACATGGAATACTAATCATGCTCTGACATTCTTGTACTAAAATGCACACATATTCAGACACGCTGATCACCTCGTGCCTGGCAGGGAATGTCCACCACCTTCTCCATCTCAGCTGTGATGTGTTTTTCTGGTTCCTTGATAAACTGTGGTGGTTCTGAGGGACAAAAAGGAAAGGAAAGACAGGATGACACATTGATAAAATAAGAAGCACGTTTGCAAACTTGCAGCTGTAATCATCCCAGCCTTTGTGATACCGTGTGAGATCTTAAAAAAAAGAATTGAAATTGCTAATTGATAACACTAGAGAATAAAGATATTGAACTATAAATATATTTGCTTTAAAATGCATTGCTCATGGAGCAGCTGACAATAATGTGATTATACAGTATTTTGATTACCGAAATCAGTAATTGTTATAACTATTAGTTTTAAATTCAAAACTGTTTAACACTGCACTGTTCCTTCAAACTCATGGGGGGAAGAAAGGCTCAGTTAGCTGTGTCAAGGGAAAAGTTCACCACACCTTGTCCTTTGAATCACATTACAACCTTGAAAACATCAAAGTGTTTCAGTGGGGTGGAATGAAAGTGACTCAAGCAATGCTATTAAACCGTTTCTTGAGGCCAGCCATTAGCTTTCTCCCTTTTAAATCAATAAGACTTTCCCCTCACTGCCTCATGACTTTACAGCTATAGCTTTGCCAGCTTCATATAGTGAGACTGGTAATATTTTTTCATCAATTTTATACCAGCTCTTTTATTTGAACTTGCAAACCTAAATGCTAATTTTCCTCCCACATATTTGCCTGATGTATGTAACTGGATGGAAAATATATATATATATATATATATATATATATTTTTTTATATAATATGTATATTAAAATCTATGTGAACCTTAAGGACAAAAAGCAGAGCACAAACATTGACGTACTGTAAGTGCTGCAAATATCCAAAAACAAACAAAACATGGGGTGAAAGGAATGATGAGCCTATTTTGACTTAGCAGCGCTAAAGATACTAATGCTTTCCCATCAAGTCATTTCAATGTGGATTTGGAGCACATTTCCTTAATGTTTGTTCTTTCACTCTTTTTTTCAGGAAAAAGAGGGGGATGACATGCAGCAAAGGGCCATGGGTTAGAAATGAACCCAGGCCGCTGCGTTAAGGACTGAGCCTTAGTACATGGAGTGCATGCTCAAACCAGGTGAGCTACCAGGGCGGCCCTGTTCTTTCACTCTTATGTGTGTCTGTCTTCAGGGTCCAATGTCAAAAATAGTACTTGCAATGCAGTGTTTAATTAGCCCTGCATCCTGTTAAAAAAGTCGATCTAATGTCTTTAGAAGATAAAAAAAAAAAAACGCTGCCTTAAAATTATGGATTATTATTTTCCACTTTCAGTCTTGATCATCACTACCAAATATTCATACATTTTCACAATGCCACTGTTTGTATGATGGTGTTTAATTATCGTCAATACTAAAAGTCATCTTTTAATTCTTACCTAGTACATGCAGATAAGCCCCAGCACTGACTGAGGGCACACTGCTGCTGCGGAGAATGGCCTCACACTCGTAGAAGCCGGCATCGCTCACCACGGGACTGAGGATGGTCAGCCTGCGGTTAAAGTCGCTCAACCCGCTGGTCACCAACACACCGTTCTTACGCCATGAGATACTCAGCTTGATAAGAGGCCTAGAGTGAAAAGTAGAGTTTCAGATGTGTTTTTAATCATACTCACATCTCACTTACAATTTATTTCTGTGTTTTATGAAAAATCAATTTTGGTTCTGCCACACTGGCCCAATGTGGCACATATCCATCATTGGGTATTGAAATCAAAAAAAAATTCCCTTTAACGCCCTGTAGTGCCCTGCTACGCCCTGCAGTGCCCTGCTACGCCCTGTAACGCCCTGCAGTGCCCTAATACGCCATGAACTACTACAACTACTATTTCTAATCATAGTTCCATTATCTTAATTGTTACTATAATTGCCACTGTTCATCACACCCCCAACCGGCACCGTCGGACACCGCCTACCAAGAGCCCGGGTCTGTCCGAGGTTTCTCCCTAAAAGGAAGGTTTTCCTCACCACCCGAGGTTTCTGCCGAAAAGGAAGGTTTTCCTCGCCACTGTTGCACTAAATGCTTGCTGTTGGGGTAATTACTGGAATTGTGGGTCTTTGTAAATTATAGATTGTGGATAAATCTTGTTATGATTTGATACTATAGATAAAATTGAATTGAAATTATTGGAGTAGTCTGCTTTGATACTGCATATTCTAAGAAAACTTGTGTCTACAAACGTATTGGAATTAGGCCTGCACGAATCGGGGAAAAATATGAATCACGTTTTTTTAGCTCAGAATTGATATCACGATTCTCTGCCACGATTTTTTTCTCACAAAGTGTAATGTTTATTGCACAAGTGAACCATGACAAAACAAAACAAAGGGCAGTAGCAAACATAGATTTTGTTTTGGCACCTATAGCACATTGTGCATCACCACAAGCCTGTAAACATAGAGCCTTCAATGAATAAAGAAAATAAAGTACAAGCTGGCTATTTAAGTACAGTAGGCTACCAAAAATAGTGACATATAACACATTGAACTAAATATGGCCCTGATACAGGCTCTATCTGAACTCCTTGAACATGTATTTACATAATTAAAACATGTGAATGTCAAATGCTGAAATGAAAAAAAACAATCAAAGTCATTTAAAAATTTAATCGTGAACAAAGGTGAATCGATATCACGATTTTATAGCGATTTATCGTGCAGGCCTAATTGGAATCAAGTACAGTTATCATTAAAAATATAGAATGTTTAACTTATTTTGCAAAAAATAAAAATGTAACATAATTTGAACAAACATTACTTAAGATGGGTATTTGTGCAGTGCAGTGTATGTATGAATTACAAACTATTAACAGCATTATGATTTACCAAATTCTGACAAATACAAATTCCAAACATATGCACCAGGTGTATGCACAGTGGATTAAAGAGTAATTTCTCCCAAATTCCAAATAAATAAATAAATAAATGTTGCCCTGTGGAGAGTTGGGGTTTTATTTGGCCAGGTTTTGTGGAATTGGTCTCTGACCTAATGCACAGCAATGGGGCTAACAGCAATACGAAACATTTTTGGAAAAATCTCTTTCCACAATCATTGTTGTTAGATAATCCATAGAAAATTGTCATCGCAATTACAATTTTACTGAAAAAACTGTCCCTATGAAATCTCCTGTTCTGAGTTATCGTCAATGATTTGAGTGAACTGACCCATTGATAAACTGATCTGTGACCCTGCAGGGACAGGATGTTTACCTGGCGTTGGCAACACACTCCATTGTGACCTCCGAGGTGCCTGTAACCACGCTAGTGTTCCTGGGAGGGATGATGATGGTGGGGGCAATAGGGTCTGCTGGACCTCCCACATCTAGACAAATAGACAAACAGGTCGCCACGCACACATACCAACAAAAACACACATGCACGGAGAGTTTAAGCAGAGAGCAATGATCTTGATAGATAAATTGAACTAGATATGTTTAGACAGACAGAATGTGGCGAGTCCTCTGGACAGGAGGTGTCCTATATATTTATTTTTCACCCAGTGCACTCTGTGGGTGCTCATCGATGTGACATATTGAAACTGACCAATGCACAGTGTATCCAAGTTGTGACAGGGAGATGTGCCGAATAGGACGAGGCAGTGCACTGACTGTGTATAATAAGATGTCTGGAGAACCAGAAACAGGGATAGAAAAACACTGCCTGACAAACACAAAGATGAATGGTTGAATAGGCTGCTGTGTGTATTAGTGCACATTTACACACTTTTTCATAAGTGTATAAAACTCTGCATGTGCAAAAAAGTTTATGTCTGTTTGATTGTGTGTGTGTGTGTGTGTGTGTGTGTGTGTGTGTGTGTGTGTGTGTTGTGAGCAATGGAGACAGACAGCCCATGGCAGTGAGAGCACAGTGTGCACGTGTGCTGCTTGAGATGTGTCATGTCTGTGATAAACTCACACTGATCTGTCAATCCCATCATGCCCTGGGAGTGTGCTTGTGGCTGCACATGTCAGATGTAGCTACAGGGGCTGTCATGACTCCATCTTACCAATCTTGGGTCATTAAATGCTGTACACAGGCCATGTGTAAACCCCCCTCCCCTCCTCCCCCCCCAAAACACACACACACACACACACACACACACACACACACACACACACACACACACACACACACACACACACACACACACACCTTAAACCACAGCAGGGTGAGATGTGCACTTAAAGATGTTATAGTTTAACATTTGTCTTGCTCAGGTTAAAATTAAGTTTTTAAACTTGGTCCTGAGTATGGAAACTGTAACATGAGCAACACTCGTCTCCTTTGAGTTCTCCTTGACCTTCGCTCTCGCCCAGTCTTAGGCAAGTACTGTCGGAGCCAGGACAGCTCATGGGAAAAGCATCGTCAGAGGTGTCGCTGCAGGAACAGCTGCTGTAGCAGATACCGACAGATACACATGCACATACAGCAAAATGCAGGTACTCACTCATACACACACACACACACGGCTCTCCCAGCAGCCTGTACATCAATGTGCGTATGTGTGGGTGTGTGTTTGTGTGTGCATATGTGGCATGATTCCCTGAGACCTGCCAAGTTGAGACCTCCCGCTGGGCTCTCGATCCAACCTGAATCAAAGAGTGTGTGTGTTCTAGCACTTAGGTACGTATAATCAACTCTGCGATTGTTCTCCATATATACCCCAGACTATTTCTGCTCCCTTGTGTTGTCAACTGTAATATCTTACCCTCACCCTCCTCATTCACTTCCATACTGAACTCCAGTCTACCATGTCATAAGATGCTGTCTGTTAGGTTTCCTCTTATAAATCACTCTGCTGAGCTGAAGCCAACCAAATTGGTTTGGTTTGTGTATCTTGCTTTTTGTGTTGTGGCAGCTAAGGATGCTTGTGAATATTAAGAACTACTTGGCAGTAGAACAGTCTGTCCTTGTCCCCGTAGCTTTCTCTTCCTGTGTGTGTATATCTGCAAAAATGTGTAAATATGGCAACACATACACTGTATCTTCCTTTACTTGAGTAAGAGTAGCAATACAACAATGTAAAAAAGAAATACTTAATTTCAACTAAAATTCCTGCATTCAAGATTTCACTAAAATGCACACGGTAAAAAGTATTGTCAGCAAAAGCACTCAATATGCATTATGGCGGCGGCCTATAGGTTACATTAGCATATATATTTATTATTTGCAGTGGTGGAATGTAACTAAGTACAAGTATTGTACACATTTTAGGTACTTGTACTTTACTTGAGTATTTCCATTAAATACTACTTCGCTACAGAGGAAAATGTACTTTTAATTCCACTACATTTACAAGTTACTTTAAAAGTTTTTACAGTCAAACATATGGTGAGTTTATAAAATATGATGCAGCGTTAAACATTAAATATAGTACTTGAGCTGAATGTGCATTTCACAATTGACATTGCAAAATCTTACAGTGCATCTACACTTGTCACCTGCCCTGGCATGATCGGTTGATACAGTATGCGTGTATACAGTATGTGGTTACTCACTCTCTACTGACAAGGTGATGGGCTGGCTGGTCTTGTTCTCTCCGTTCTTGTCATTTACCGCTTGGACGTAGTAGCGCCCGGCATCTGGTGCCACTGTAGACAGTATAACCAGTGTGTTGTCCAGGGTGATAGCACTAAGGAGGGAACAAGACAAGTAAAGTGTTAAAAATAAAAATAAAATTATTTTAAGACATTTTGAATATAGAAGATAATAGGGAGGACAGGTCAAGATAGGTGTTAGGAATCCAGCCCTACTGACAATGCAAAAAAAAAAAATTTTCCTGTGATCTTTCAAAATCGAGAAGTTCAGAGAAAGCTTCTTAGAAAAAAACAAAACAATATATTTTCAGCCTTCAAAGGTAGCGTTGGACTGCCTAATTAGAGCTTAATATGTTTGGAGTCTGGTTGTGCGTCTACACTTGATCCCACAGCTGAAAAGGGCATTAAACATTTGAACATTTTAATTACACTGTTCAAGCTGCATTAGGTATATCGATTTACAATGTGTAAACAGTGTGTTGGTGCTGACTGAGCAAGGCGGAATTATTGACAACCTCCCTTGTTCATACTTCTCCTTATGGTCCGCTCTGAAATATGATAGCCCTACGTAATAACACAGGCCTTCTAATTGGCTATTTGTACCCCTCTGCTTCCTGTGGCCTGCATTTTTGGCAGCCAACCACTTTTGGCAGGAAACAATAGCGTCTTACTTGCAGGCTGCAGAAATGATGGCTGAATAAATAAACACTAATCCCTTTTTCAGCAGATGTTTTATAGAGGCTAAGACCTTGAGTCTTGTTGTCTCTATCAAGTCCTCTCTTGGACTTTCGCTTTCAATGTAGCAACCAGTGAGGGAGAAATCTTCCTCCCTCTTCTCTGCTGCCTGATGTTACAGCCCCCTGACTATGTTGACAATCAATATTTTCTTATTATCGGTGCCTGTTCAACAATCTGGCGGTAGATAGCCTGTTCCAACTGGGCGCCTTCCGCCACATACATCTTTTCCTCGGGCCTTATCACTCTATCTACTGTTCCATCCTACTCCCCCTCGCTCCTTCACTCCATCCATTCCACCAGGCGCTGACTGTGGCCATGTGAGGAAGCAATATCTGGTTATCTACCCTGACAGACACACAACTACCAAACCACATTTGGGAACGAACTAACTCTAAACAGCAGCCGAAATGCATTCATAAACACAAAAAATGTGCACATTTGTGGTTACACAAAAGTAAAAAAATATATAACAGCAGGAAACAAAAGAGAGTTTCAGTCACAGACCAGTAGGGAAGGTCTTTTAGAGAAATACTTCCATCGGAGAAACAAATCAATATCATTCAAATGGTTGTGGCTCCTACCCACCTTCTCTACTCTGTGATATTTCAGTTTGATTTTCTCTTTGACGTTTAAGTTCCCAGAGATATTGGCGGCACAAAATCGGTAATAACAGCTATGTTAGTAATCAATAACAGACAAGAAGTATTTGATCCCCTGCACGTAATGGCTTTTTCTATAGAAGAACTGTAATTTTTGCAGCTTATAAAACTATAACCATATGTGTACATTTCAGCCAGGTTCCATGTTTCACAGCTGACAACCTCCTCTTTCTGTCCTCCTCCAATCTAACCGACTCCACTTCTCCATCCACTTGTTGCTCCATCCTAAACTGCATCTCATCAGTGAGGGAACTGAATACCTGCTGTGCCTTATTAAGGGAGCAAGTGAGCTGATGATAAACTGGGAAAAAAAAATTCTAACAGGGATAAAAATACTCTCAAGCACAGAAAATATATATAGGTGTGCACATCATACAACACCTTCTCAAACTGTCATTGTAGCTCCAGAGAGGCATGTTGAAAAAGCATTGGCCACGGCACAGAGAGTGATATGCTGTGTATGCTGCATATAGCTACCTATAGCTACCATTTACAGTATGATGACTTATGAGATCCATCTCCGGACATTTCTCAAAGCAGCCCCAGTCGCTGGGCTCATTTGGGATTCCCTGTTCATGCTGAGACTGAAAACAGTCTTCCTAAAGGAACTGGCAGGCCTCAATGGCTGCAGCTTATGATCTGCGGTAAATATTTAATGCTAGCTTGCTGGAGTGGTGACATCCTTGACGCACAGCTATGAATTATGGATCCCTTCAGGGATATGGGCCAAACGGAAGTGTCCAAAGCGCTGAATGAATCCCAGGTGACTTCCCAGGACCTTTTCTAAAACGGGGACACAATCCAGAGCTTAACTTCTTTACCTGTCGCTTAAGAAACTCTTGAAGATGATTATACAGCAGAGATCTTCAACAGGGGGCCCGGGGCCCCTACGGGGTCCTCAGAGTTAGTGCAAGGGGGCCTCCAAAATATTGTTAAATTTTTGAAAGTTCATAATTCCAACATATTTTTAGCACATATAAATCAGCCTATTTGTGAAAAAAAACATTGATGATAGGCTTACTGGCCTATAGGTAAGGTAGGCACTAAGGACATCTACAGATCCAGTTCATCCTAAGGATTCACTGTGCCACATCTGTTAATCATTAAAATATGATTTATAAAATCCTGCCAACAATTATTATTTTAATAGGTTGGTATTCTATGCAAAAAAAAAGGTATGTATAAAGGCTGTAGGCTGCCCACACGTTATTGTAGGCCCAGTTTAATATGCAACTTAATTTTATACAATATAAGTAGTATGGGGTCCCTGCTCCATGTCTCTCAGTTAAGGGATCCTTAAAAACACAAATGTTGAAGACCCCTGTTATACAGGGTAGTGCTGCTAAATTGTAGGAGGTAGAGTTTTAGATTACCTGGAGAAAACCTATAAGCCTATTCTCTCTGTGATAATGTCCAGCATTGTAAGAGGCAATCTTACAAACTCTTTCTCTTTTCCTAATTTCATTTTCTCCAAAGACCACTCCCTACTCAATAAGGCGGTCCAAGCACTTGCCAAAAATAGGTTTCAACTAATATGTTACCATCATCCAGAGCAAGTTCTGATTTCATCAATAAAAGTGGGAGCAAGAGGCAATTTTTCACCTGGCTAGTTGATTTTAATGTGCTTCCAAGCTGAGCATTCTCCCCCCTCAGCCTGTAATCAGGACTGCTGCTGCTGCGGGGGTCATACTCTGAATGACTTTGAAAGAGCGTGTTCAGCCGGTCTAACCACTCCCTGTGTCGCTGGTCCACAGGGATCAAAGACCACATGATGCAGGAAGAAATTAAAAGTTAGCCAATTATCCTGAATGGCTTTACATGTATATCAAGGGACCAGGAAGAGGGAGATAAGACTATAAGAGTTAATCAAAGTTTTTTTGACCAGCTTCCTGAAATAATTTCTTGTTTAAGCAATGATGCTTATTTTTAATATATCTCATTATCTCTCTGAATGCATTTTGGTCATCCTTATTAAACTCCCTGGTCTCTCAGTGGTGTGTGAGCAGCTGTCTGAGGCTTGCTTGTAACGATGGCTTACCACGTACCCGGCACGGTGCAGGGATTTATCAAGCCACAGAGCTGAGAAATTTGGACAAATCAGATATGTGTGAACATGCCTCTGTCCGTTTTTTTATGTTTATTCCTGCATCTTTGAATGCTTTCTCTTTTTATTCCAACCCAATTTCTTTGGCTATTTATTATTCTCCAGAAAGTGCTACGGTCCACAAGAGCCTGGCAGGCTGGACAGCTGCTCAGAAACATCTTGGCCAACTGTGCAGCTTTATGTGCATCCCAGTTTTGCTTTCAGCAAGAAGCAGTACTGGTCTCATATGCAATTACTTTTGTGTGGATCAATTTATTAATGTTTAGCGACAAGGGTGGCTTTTCAATAACTGCCAGCCTGATAATAATTCAGTAGCACTTTAATCAATAATGATGATGAGGATTTATGTTTGATTGAAATAGAAAGATGGAAATTTAATGTTTCATTGACCACTAGTTGCTTCCCCTTCTTTAATGTTTATGATTACTAATAAATTACATTACAAGGTAATTAAAATAAACAATGATCCAGGGTAGCTCTCTTTAAGAACACATCATCCCTGAAGTCTACATTTTGAACAACTAGCTTAAGAGCATATCTTTGTATCTAATTCAACCACTCACGGGCTGTGAGGAATCAAGTAAATAATCAACAGCTTAATCAATAATGAAAATAATTGTAAGTTGAAACCCTTATCTTTACATCCATGGATACATATGAAAGTTTGATATTGTTTCCAAAACTTTACATTTTTCAATACTTTTGTTTGCGGAATACAAAAATGTCTCCCATAGGAATGCTCAACACTTGGCACATTTAACTATTTGTAACTGAACCTGTTTTTTATTCAACAAAATTTGCCCAACTGCTCATCAGTGGTGAATGTACCTTTGTGTAAATAAAATATAGTCTACAGAAAGAAAAAAGAAAAAAATCTGATCAGAGATTAAATAAGCAAGCCAGCATCTGATCCAGCAGCTAGCACATGCATTTTGGTTGGTACTCAAAAACTATTTAGGTTCAAACTATTGGGGTTCACATACATGTAGTGCTGAAACTATTTTCTTTTAGTTGATTGACAAAAAATGAATCAACAATTTTGAGATGTGATTTATTGTGCAAAAACGGCATTATCTGAAGCTCTGTCTATCATTGCATATTGAATATCATTGCATATTGAATATCTTTGGGGTTTGGACTGGTGGTCGGACAAAATAAGCAATTTGAAAATGTGTCCTTGGGTCTGGGAAGGGTTAATAATAATAATTAAAAAAAATCAACAAACGAGTTGCAGAAGGTCTACATTCATGCTGTTGTTAGAGCTGCTTCTCCTCGACTTCCCTTCCCTTGTGACCTGCAGATTGTTGGGTTCTAGACTAATGCTGGGCAGTTGGTCATAGGGAAATGCAGAGAAAGGACCTGGCTATTTGCTGGCCCTCGTGACTAATGGGGAATCTATAGCAGACTGACAGGACCCGAACATCACAGGCAGGGGCCATTAATTGATCAGTAGCTAAAGCAGATTACTCAAAGAGAATTGCAATGCATGTTTGTCAGGGATGTCCTCCCACTGACTCCTCCAGGTCAGGCTCCTCTGTGTTCTGTCTTAATGGACAACCTCTACAAGGTTGTTTTCAGTGTAACACATAAATCCATGCCCAAGTGTCAATGGAAAGTTTCTGGGAGAGAAACCCAGGTAGTGGGCAGTAAGTTGTTGTCAGTGGTAAAATAGTGAGTGGACAGGCTTGCTATATCCAGCGGCAGACTCACCTTCTAGCCAGCAGCCCTGCAATTCCTGGCAAATGTGTTTACTGAAGGAGCCTCTGATTATACACCACATTAAGTCTAAAAAATAACACAACAAATCACTGCAGCTGAATGGAAAAGAACCTGCCAAGTGCATTCCCATTCAACGAGGGAAGAATAATGGCTGTTAGTGTCAAATTAGTTCCTTTTCTACTTGCATCCTGCTCTACATCACAACACGACAAAGATGTGAGGACCCAGGTTGAACCGATCCATTGCAGGGCAGCTAGACCAATGTCTAGCTGCACATATCAGCATATAGCTCAAACAAGGACACACTTTCTTGATCCTGGACAGTGAACAAGAGTCTGAGTGAGGAACGCTACAAAAAGTGAATCTGTAACTTTATGGGTGTACTGTGAGAGAGCACAGGAGCCTTTGCCTACGCCAAAAACAACAGCTGCAGAGGCCACATGGCAAAGAGAGAGCAGTCACAGGGCCACAGTAAGACACTGCCTTGCCAGGGTGGGGAAACTGGCAGCAGGAAAGCAAAGATGCAGGATTCACTAAGTTTCTGTGGGTTTCCTTTACACATGCAAAGCATGGGTGGTGTGCTGTGTTTACACTATACTACGTATGAGTTTATATGCATCCGTGACCCTGAGAGCTAGGACAATGCCAACATGCTGATGTTCAGCAGGTATAATGTCTTCCATCTTCACCATCTTAGTTTAGCATGTTAGCATAATTTGCACGAACATAAAGTACTTCTAAGGCGGATTAGTTTTGCAGGTATTTGGTCGTGAGCAAAATTTAAATTTGGACCTGATAATGGTGCTATATGGATAGTTAAGGGATCTGAATGTCAGTATCAAATTGTATAAAAATCCATCGAAGACTTCTATCAAAACCCCAAATGTCAACCTCATGTTGGTGCTCTAGAAAAAGTAAAGGGATCACCAAAATCAGCAGGTTTCATCCTCTGTGGACAAATGGAAGTCTGTACGAAACTTTATGGCAATTCATTACTGTAGATAATTGTTGAGATATTTCGGCCTGAACTAAAGAGGTGGAATGAATGATCATCCGACACTGAATGCATACAATTATACTGGTTACGATAAGGTTTTTGGAATATCTTGGTTATATATTGCATTTAAACATTATATTCTCACTAAAAGAAATCTAGATAAATCTTAATCCGGGTTATGGATAGGCAAGCTGAAGTACCAGGCAACCTGCATACTGGATGACGTAAACACTATTCAGGTTTCTGATCATTCTCTGCCATCATTCTCATCAACAATGTCGGTAGTAGTTAGTCAGTAAAAATCTGACTTCAGTAATGCAGTTCATACATTTTATTGTATTGTTTTCCATTACCGGTTATCAGATGGAAAAGCTAAAGAGTTCAGGCAACCAGAAACCAAACTGTGTTCATTCTCAATTGTTGAGAGTGAAATAAGCTGAGAAGGTCTGAGTTGTTGAGACACACCTGTTCTAAACAGGGTAATGATTAACCCAGGTTCCTCATGCTCCATGTACAGCCATATTCTGCACGTTTAAAACCAAGACACTAATTTGCAACATACTGATTTCCATCCTGAGATCCTCGCCACTAAAAACTAAGAGACTGTCTTCCATGTCCCTTAAACAAACTCCCTAGGTATTTAAAGGATTTGCATTTGATAAATGGATATGATACTTGATTTGAATAAATACTATCAAACCCTAATCCCAGTATTTTGCAGCTTCGATAATACTGTATATTTGAGGCGTCTACTTGTGATCACATCACCTGAGATGTTATTTGCTTACTGTGCTTAGACACAGTTCACCTCACAGCCTTTGCCACCTTTCTACTGCAAAAAAAGAATCAGACAAGGGCAAGACAAGACAAAAATACCCCCTCCTACTGTGTGACGCAATTTTAAAAAGCAACTGACAGCATTTCCACACAGTTCAGACCAAACCGATTGCAAAGTGAATGTAAACACAATGCGACAAATAATGTAGTTCAAGTACAGCAGCCTGCAGAGGAAGCGTACATTTTATTAGCCGTTGGTTGGAGGTGATTATCACAGTAATTCTGGATCTGGCTGTTTTTTCTCCTCTCTCCTCTATTGCTGGGGTGTGATTAAGCAGAGCATAGGGAGAAGAAGCAAGACGATCCCCTGGAGAGTCTGCAAATTAAAGTTATGACACCTGAGGAGGGATAGCAGGAGCAAGGGACAATGAGGGGAGATGGGGAAAAAAGGGAGTAAAACACGCACAGAGTGGTAATGTAAAAGAGTTACTTTAAACATAAGAGAAAATGGTCACCATTGTTGTAGTCCATTGCTACTTTTTTCTAATCCTCTTCCTCCCTTCACTGCTATTCTACATTGTAGTAACTTGGCACGCAATGTATCTTGCAGATGGAACTACCAGTCCCAGAATGACGAGAAGTATTATATACAAAGAAGCCCATGTGACAATGTTTAGAGATCCCACACAGCTGGAACTGACTCTGGAGAGCACAAGTCCTCGAAAAGAGGCTTTATCAAGGTAACATTTCGGCGCAGAATCTCTATTTGGAGTTGCCCCAGTCTCCCCCACTAGTGAGACTTTGATGCCTCTACAGAGCCAACGCTAGTGGCACGAATAAAATTCAATTAAATGATTTTCAATAAAAAGGCTGCTGTTATCAACGGTGTTCATTTGCACACAGTGACCTTGGTAGTGCATGCATAATTAGCATTCTCAGAGCTAGAGGGAAGGTAGCGAGGATGAAGAGAAGCAAAGTACACACAGTGGGTGGCCGTTAATGCAGACAAAGGGAGAGAGAGAGAGAGAGACATCAACAGGAAAAATAAACGAGAGAAGAAGAGCGAGAGGAGAAGAAGCTGAATGAGAGAAATGTGAAACTAAAAAAACTGTTTCTTTGATGAACTCTTTTTCACCAGAACTGTAAATGACGTGTTATCATTCGTCAAACTTTCATAACAATAATCTCTTCAAATACCACCTTAATACACACGCAGAGCTCCACCTGTCACTGGTGTTTGACCTTTTCGAAAGCAATCCAGATTTCCACAACAAGACAACCAAATCGAAGCGACGGGCCTACCCACAGCCATCCGCAGTCAGTCTGGGTGCTTGTCTCATTGTCATTCTAGGTCAGGGTATGATTACTGATGATGAGGACCTGATAAGAAAGATTCACTCTAACCGAGGGCAAGGTCACTTCCTGCTGCGAAGAAATGCAGATGTGATGAGATGGGGATAAGTGCCTTTTTAACACACACATGCGCAGGTACACACCCAAGAAGTATTCCCACACGAAGACAGGGACACAGAGACGTGTGTAAAAAAAAAAAAAACTGAACACATGCTCTATCAAAAAGCCAATCATTGAAAGAGAAACTAAAGCACTATCACCTTGACTAGAGATATACAATATGTAGCCTAACGGGAGCTATAATATCAATATGGATTTTATTTTTTTATATTGTGATTTTCTTGGAGACAATTCAGTCAATTCTTAAAAGATTCCCAAACTTTCAAATGGACCCTCTGTGGTCGAGTTGCAGTCGGTAATATAGGCTCCAGGTTTTGACAAGAAAGTAGTATGTGTGCAATAAAAAAGGACAACATTTCTGGTTGTGTTACATCAAATTTCGATCCTATGTCCACCTTAGTCCGAAAACGTTATAGGAGTGCAATGCTAAATTAATGGAGTATTTTTTTTTTATTACATTTTATATATTTTTCTTCTTTTTTTTCTTCTAATAATAGAGCATACAGGATGAAAACCTATGTAAACTAAAGTACCAAAACTGGCCACTGCTCCATTCTTCAGTCAGAGAGCAAATCAGAGAGAGCACACCTCTTTCCAAATCCGCCTTTCCATTAACCCCTTTTATTTTAAGTGAATAGAATGGGAAAGCAAATCAACAATCCCATTTGAGGCTGTCAGCAGCTCCAGTGCTCGCTGGCCCATCGAGTCCTGATGGTGCTGTGCGAACACCCCCGCTGTCACTGATAGGTGACCTCAGAAACACACAGACTCCCATTTTGAGACCAAAATGAAGAGAGACAGAAACATAGATAAGCCAAAATAAAAGGGGTTGGTTTAAGTTTTCTTTTCAAATTAAAATGAGGAAAAAAAGTGGCAATTTCATTTCATCACAGTGCCAAAAATGCTTTGGTCTTGGCCCTTGTTTTGCAGGAGAAATTCAAACTCTCCTTTAGCACAAAATAGATGAATGACAAAAGACAGGTAGGAACATACGCTCTAAAACTGAAGCACTCAAAGACCCCCAGGAATAGGAAGGCACAAAGAAGTATTCACAGAATCAAACACAAATACAAAGTGAAGCACAAAAAAGACTCCACAAGAACAAAGAAAACAAGTAAAAAAAAATAAAATAAAAAAAAGGACTTACATGCGACTGCTGGGTGGAATCTTGCGCCCATCTCTGAACCAGGTGACTTGTGGCTGGGGGAAGCTGCGAATGCGCGGTGCCGGAATCACGGCACCCTCTCCCTGAGAGACTGACTGGGTGCGTTCACCCTCCTCAAAACTGCCCATAACTATGGGAAAACAAACAAACAGTACACACAAAAACAGAAAACACAGGAGATTAAGAAAGGAAAAGGGTACGTAAAGTCACGGGCACATATCGTCCCTTCTTTCTTGAATCTGACTTTGGCGCCCGCGGAACTTTTGCCATCTGCTTTCTGTTGTGAAATGTTACATTGAGCAACTTTGATGGACAGCGCAGTGTTGTTGCCATGGTTTCCACAGTGCATCAAAAAAGGCTAGAATGAACTAAAATGTAATGACTGAGGGGACACTAAATTGACTCATATTCAGATTCCATATCCTCCTGTGTGGATGCGTTAAGGGCAATCAATCTTGATCACGCTCTAAATGTGTGCATTACTCAACGTAGTAAATGACCAGCGCTGCCGCTATTCTATTATCTCCTAATACATTTCATTTGTTACAGCGGTTTTATTCCTCCCCGGGCTCATTATATCTTAAAAGCTGACAAAAATGCTGCGCTAATATTCCTGCCCCATGCTCTGCCTATTTGTAAGTGAGATCTATAGGCAGGTTAGGAATTTTTAATGGATTTCACATCAATCAGCCCCAACTTCAATCGTGTTTCGATCTCAACTGTGCAATTCTATAATGCACTCATATTGTCTGATTCTGACTGTAAGCCTTTGTAGGGCAGCAGTCCTTCCAAAGCTGTCTGAAAGAAAAAGTGCAGACTTTGGTTTTGTGACAGCAGAATACCATAAGACTGTTTTATTCTTTTAGCTCCAAAAGAGGCAGGCAAAGGATCATATATTTGTCTCTTCAATTCAAGGGAAACAATAAGGGAAGTTCTGCTTAAATCATTTGAACATAACATCAAACACTAAATTAAGTTCTAACACAGTTTAGAAATATTATCTTTGAAAATGCAGGGATCAAGGTATGGGGCTTTGAACTGGGGATGTTGGAGTGGTTGTGCATCGATGGCAATCTTTTTTGTCCTCTCTCTCTCTCTCGCTCTCTTTCAAAGAGAATAAGAAAGGTAATCTGGCTATGCGGTGGAGCTGTGGTGCTTAGCTTAAATGAAAATCTGGGAAGTGAGCAAATCCCCTGACTTTGATCTGCAGTTTTGGGATGTGATGTCCTCCTCCCCTTTCCTAAACTCTAATGCCTCGGCATGTTTCCCTTTCTCCGAGGTGTGTCTCTGTGTGCAGTCCTAATTGTGCTGCCTCAATGGAATAGCTTGCAAAAAAGATCTCCCAATCTTTCCCAGTCTATCTTTTATCTCCCTCCCTCCTCTGTCTGGGTCATCCATTTATTCTGCAGGTGTCCTAAATTCTCCTTTTAACTCTGTCTCACCGTCCGCATCCCTTCATGAGCAAATGATGAGGGGGAAGAAGAGAATAATGGAAACGAGAAGAGGTGGGAATAAAGACAGAATAGCAGTGGGGTGGAAGCCAAGAAATAAATAAAAGCAGGGGTGGCAAGACAACAGACAAAGTCTAAAGAAAGAGAGGAAAGCAACAACAAAAAGAAACAGCGATGGAAACAAGGAGTCAGACTGTTGGACGAGAGAGGAGATGCAGAGGAAGCTGTTGGCTACAGCAACAGCATATTTGCCCGATACTAAAGAAGTGGACCAGCGGGACTGTTAGGCCCTCTCTGTCTCCCTCCCATCTCTTTCTCTCACATGCCTGGTTGGATGCATTGTTCAGTCAGGTACAGCGATGTGTCACATTCACTCAAATGTCACTGAAACAAGTGGGAGCCAATGAACCTGGCATACCCTGGGAAGGCAGCATAATAGGCATAGGATGGTTGTGGATAATGGGCGTAGGATGGTTGCTTATGGGGGGGGGGAGAGGGGGGGGGATTCGTTGTGACAACACTCTAGACACCGTTGCGTTTGTAATAGCTCGTTAACAAAACAAGGGAGTTGAGAGGCCTGAAAGAGGCGCTGGAAATTTACAGAAACACTGTGCATCTGAGCCCTATTTTCGCCAGCAAACGACAGATGTTGTTGACAAAAGAGAGAGAATGAAATAAGCGACGGTCATACTGAAATGGAGCAAAAAAAAAAAAAAAAAAAAAAAAAAAAACAGGGCAACAATATCAATCTAAAGAGAATGCTGAGGGGAACAGCTGTCTCGGTTGATAACACCCCGAATTATACGCAGGTAGATCTTTCACCCTGCCAGCATCTGTCCCTCCCTAGTCAGTCCTTGATACAAAGGCAACCAAACAGAATGTGGGCATACTGTGTACACTGGCAGTCAAGCACACACACACACACACACACACACACACACACACACACACACACACACACACACAGTATCTGTATCTATCATCCATCCCTTTATCTATCCATTAGGTCCATTCAACTGTGTTTCACCTACATGCTATGTGGATACTTACAGGCCACCTGTACTTCTGTGCGCCTCTGCAGAAGGGCTCCCACCCGATTCCTCACGATACAGCGGTAGAAGCCAGCATGGGAGCGGTCCAACGAAGGGATTAGGTACCTTTAATAAGCACAGACGCACACAAGACACGGATGAGTGTTCTCTTAAATTGCAATAAACTGGTAAACTAATTAAGACAGAAGTAGAAATCATCAAAAGGGTACTTATGTAAGTGCGCAAACTCGGATATTTGCAAATTTGTAAGCATGAACGTGCGGAAAAGGCACAAACACACATCAGCGTCTGAGCGCGCGCACACACACACAACCACCTAATAGAGGAACAAGGGCACAGAGGACACCAGAGCTTAGCTATTGTTTATTTCAATGATAATGATGCTCGAGAGGCTAACCCAGCAACCACAGCAAAGCTCTCCCCCAAGAGACACACACACACACACACACACACACACACACAGGCACACGCGCACGCACAGGCACAGGCACAGACAACAAACACTTGCATTAAACTTTCCTCTATGCAAACACAGAAATGCACAAAATCCCCTGGGACAAAGGTTTAAGCTTCATGTCTCCAGCAGTTGACACTCTCCCTCTGACCTTGAATTCAGTGTCCAGCTGTGGTGGCAGTACAGCCTCCCTGCCATGTGGAGGCAGTATATCATATACTTAATTATAAAGCTGCTATTCTGTGGAGAGCTGTTGTATCTTCAGCCACATCTGGTGATACAGCTGATGCCAAAAGAACAAGAGGCAAGTGATGATGTTAAAAATGTCAGGTCTCATTTATTTTGCAAACCCTCCACTTAGGGCTGTGCAATTAATCCAAACTGTATTCGCGATTTCGATTTTGGCTCCTAACAATCACAAAAACATAGTAATCGAGCAGCCCTACCTCCACTAAAACTATAATTAAAACGTATCTTGCAAGTTGCCAAACTTTAAATCACAGTAAAAATACGACTGATGTTACACGTATACAGGAAACAGAACACTTGTTTAAAAGAACACTTACATACAATTAAAATATACTTATATGTTAAATACGTATACTAAATTGTAAGTCAAGTTATGTCAAATGCTTTTGAAGCTACAATCTAACCACTTCATGCAGGTGGTGCATGGTTTGAACTTCTCACTCAAGCTCTCTTGTTTCTTCCATTATTTTTCATGCGCACAACAGAATAGAGTGCAACAACATGAATGCCTTTAGTGTATGTGTGATTCATTGCATCGAGACTACAAAGACATGCATAAGACACAGAGGAGCTGTTGCAGTGAGACCAGGGAGTGTGATGCAGCTAGGCTAGGCTATGATGATTTTAAGGGGCCATTCAAAACACCTCTAATGGTCCTGTGTGTGCGTGTGTTTGTGCAGCTGTTAGACAGCATCACCTGTGAACTAACAACCAGCCCGTTGGCTTTAGGAAGAGACTCCTGCAGATACTCATCAGTAATCAATGTTTGTTTGACTGTGTGCATGTGTCTTTTTCGATATCCGCAATACAGCAGGGTATACGTATATGTGAGCGATAACCCCAACAGCACTGGGATACAGAATGCATTTGTCAATTTTGAGTCATTCACTACAGAGATCAAGCATGCCGACTGCTCAGAACGCCAGGCATCATCTTACTTACCAGCCTTCCAATAACTAATAAATGGCAGTGCACTGGGAGATACATGGAGCGGCCAACTGTTAAAGTCTCTAATGTTAGATGGCAGAAAAACATCTAAAGATTGTAAATTAGCCTACGGCAAGTTGTACATGTTTGATTTGAGTCATTCTAGAACAAGACATTCTTGTAAAAAAAAACCACTTCTTGTGTGAGGGGAAACACTTATTACTAGGAGTGTGCTTGCCATCTTTGCTGTCACATTCCTGCATGCTACGTGCTCAAAAGTGCTAAGTGAACTGCCAGAAAGGATGTCGGTGTGCAACCTTCTGTGATTGGATGTACCTGTTTCTATAGTAACCACGAGTTTGTCTGAAAAGTTTTTTTGTGATTTAACCTTTTGTTTAAAGAGTGGTTTTTTTGCATGAACAAATGTTTGGGAAGTGAATGAAATAGAAGTAATAAAAGAGAGCAATTCAAAAGTTCAGAAGTGCGTTCAACAAGCGGTTTGCAGGAAAGTTTGGATACTTTCACCACATAAAGAACTAGGGAGTCACATAATAGGAGCTATGGTGAGAACTGTTCCTCTAAAATGAGCACTACAATTTGTGTAAAGAAAGAGTACTAGACTAAATATATACGAACAGATTCTGAAAGAATTAAGGCAAAAGTTTTCATAGACTGCTAGGAGGCTTAAGAGAAAAGAAACAAAATCCAATCATACTTTCTAAGAGGCTGTGCAGCTAACCAAACAAATACGTTTACTGAATGAAACCAAATACAAAACCTAAATATTTTAACAGACAACCTAATTTTTGGCCACACTCGAACATGCAAAACCACTGACACTGACCTATTCATAGCAGCCACCTGTTGGTTTGCTTTGCCACTCAAATTAAAGGGGATGGTGCATCCCTTGCTAGTAGCCTGGCTCCAGACCTCTGACAAATTTAAAAACGTCTGGTGTTGTGCTCACAGATGCCTATTATTCCCAGTTGAAGACACAATTGACCAATCAGACCTTTGTACATCAATGTAGATGTCATCAGTCTATACTGTAAATAACAAGAACAAGAACTCTCAAATCTGTGTATTTCTTATACTTGTTGTGAAAAATGGGAAGATAACTGCTTCTGGGGACCACAGCTTCTGGGGACAACAGCTTCTGTGTCGACGAAAAATGGATATGTCACTCACTACTAATTGTTTAGGGAAACAAGACAATCCCCTTTCCCGAAGTGAAATATTCTGCCAGTGACATGATATCAGGGTCAATGAATACAGTGTAAAGAAATTGGCAATTCATGCTAGATTATTAGCAAAAGTACAAAGGTTCTACTGTGATATTTTGATAGCTTGAAAATGTCTAGAAAGCTGCCTTTGTGCTTTGTAATAGGCTGCTACCAAATGGAAGTTGTGCTGGAATAACAAATGGTTGGGTGTGTTCGAAGGCTGTTAATATCTATAACAAAAAAAAGTGAAGTGGTATCAAATCTCATTAGCAGCTGCATCAGTTTAACCCGAAGAAGTAAATTAGTTTTTGCACAAAGTCTGTTAAGGCTTAATCAACTAATAAGAAGGCTCTAAATTAATACAATTACGTATATGTGTTATGCATTGATGGAAGGAAGATGAAGTGAATAGATAATGAAATAGTGTGCAGGAGAAGGGAATGGCAAAAAATAATAATATTAGTCACATCAGTGTTTGGGTGGAGAAGCAGCAGACATTAAGAGAGAGATAGCTGACAGGTGGTGTCGGTGCTCCAGGTTTAACCTCACTGAGGCCTACTGAGAATTCACCCCAGAGCCAGAACCTTCAGGGTGACTTTAGACAGTACTCTCTCTCTCGCTCTGTCCCTTATATAATGAATACAATTAACCTTTGCGGAGCTGTGCGTGTTGGCAGCAGGTTGGGGGAGTCAGCCGGGGGCTCGCTGTGTTGGACAGAGATTGATTGATGTTCCTGTGGTCAGCGCACTCCGTCAGATCCCCTTTAATTAGCCCCACTCAGGAGAAATGATTAGATGGAGGAGTGGCAGGGAGACGGATAGAGGGACATGAGAAAGAGGGAGGACTGGGTATCAAGTGGGTTGGAGAAGGAGGGAGGCCGAGATGGTAGGGGATGATTGGCAAAACTATAATCCTTGATTGAAGGCGGCTGCAGTGCACTTTATAGTGAGTGTTCCTATAATAACATCATACCTTGGACCAAGGTTAGCTCCCATAACATTTGACTAAAATTGCTACTTATACAGTTAGATTATAAACCATCATACACACAGACACACTGTAATTATACCCCTAACTGCATGACAGTAAATCACGATACATCATCAAGCATCATAAATCTTGGATGAGACGGTAATGACACATCTTTTGTCCCTAGCAACGATGCATTTGCTACAATTCAAAAAACGTTCCCTGTCATTAGGGTTTATGTCATTTCTCGGCTAAACACGGCAAATCATTTGAAACCTGATCCAAAAGGGTGTCTTTTGCAATAGACCACGTCATGCAACAATTATTTTACAACTCACAATAAAATCAGACACAGCACAGTGCGTCACGGCTCACTTGTAATGATGTTTTTTAGTCTTAATTGTGTTGTTTGGAGTTTATGATAAGGTCATCACCCTCTTACAACACTTTGATGTCACTTTACTTTCGTTAATGAGTTCACAAAATGACATTGTGGCATACTTGTAAGGCTTCAACAGCTCGTACATTTAGTACCGTGGCAAATTATTACTTTCATCAGCTTCATAACATTTATTTTGGGGATCATGATGGATTGATGTGTGCCAATATTCTGATTATATGCTTGTGCTGTGCATATGCATTAAAATATCCCTCACAGAAAGCAACGAGTCAAGTAAAATGCTACCATGTGACGAACACATTGACGCACAATCGAACATACACATTTCTAGGTCTTCACTGCGCTATAGGTGATTTGTCTGAAAGCAGGTGTCAGCAAATCAATAATGTACTATCATTTTTTTGAGAAGATGTCCTTTGAAAGTGTATGGAATTATGTATTGAGATCATCTTCTAAATTCTATATTTTGAGAGTCTTCATTCCGATCTTGAGAACAAGATCCCATCACATACAACACATGACAGGTAATAGGGACTTCTGGCTTAAGCTACAGGAAATCAATAGTGGGTAATTTGTCTACAGGCCCAAGGGGACAGCCTCCGTATGTTCTATCTTTTCTAAAACAGATGGATAACTGTCTGGTGGAGACAATTTACACAAACTATTGTCGTCTGTATTTTGTCACATGTACATTTATTTGTCAGCTTTACCATTCTGTTCCCTGTAGAATATGATCCATATAAAAGCTTATTTCCCTTGAGCTGCACAGACAATGCAATATACAATCCTTAAAGCAGTGAGGCATATCTGATGGCCAACATTGGTTTGGTCTTGCATGTGACACATGACATTATACTAGTTGACTGAAGCATAGGCACACGTGAGTCAAGACGACGAAGGCTGTGGTAGTGGGTGGTGCATAGGGTTGGGTATCGTTTGGTTTTTTTTCGATTCCGGTGCTAAATCGATACTTTTAAAATGGTGCCGGTGCCTGAACCGGTACTTTTCAATAAAGTTAAAAAAAATAAATAAATAAAAAAAAATAAGGGTAGTAAACAACAGTCAGTGACTTGTTTATTGCTAAGGCCATGGTCAAAATTAAAGATTTAATAATAACGTAATAACTATAACAATAACAATAACTTATTTCACCAGTAAATTGCTGTTGAACCCCAGATGGGAAAAGGGTATTTTACAATTACTGTCAATGCACCACGAGGCTACCAGTTTTAAGTGAATCTGTGTTGTTTAATTCCGACAACGGCAGCTGCAAGTGAACGCACCGTCTGTGTTGTTTAATTCCGACCATATAAACATACTGTATATCTATGAATTGCGACAAGGTCAGCTGCTGCGCAGACTGTTACATCCCGCTGTTGAAGTCCTCCACAGTGAAATACAGTCACACTTTACACTGTTTAACGTTAGCTGTCAGCATTTTAACCGTGATTAATCCAGCTGCTAGCTAAAGGTAGGCTAACGTTACATGCTGTCAGGTGTAGTGTAAAGTCAGGCACCGAAATGAGGCACCGAAACTTTCGTTCTTATTCGGTCTCGTTACTACCGTTTACGTCGGCACCGGTTCCCTATTGGCACCGAGTTTCGGTACCCAACCCTAGTGGTGCAGTTGGTCGCACCCACTTACTGGCAGTGCTGGGTATTGAACCACAATTCTTTGACTTTGGTACAGATGGATTCATGTTTGATCAGATATTATCTGATCTAAATCAGGAAGTTTTTGCTAACTTTGCTAATATTAGACAGCTCATTTAGGCAAAGTCCTTGTACGGCTGCTTGTACAATTTAACACTGATGCATTGAACGTTTGGTATATTTTGTCAAATAAAAAAAAGGGTTTCATAAAGGTACTGAAAAAGTATGGTTGTGGTATCACATCTGCACCCGTATCAAACACTTCCATTTGCAGCAGCAAATGTAGTTTGATATTTGAAATGAGACATTTAAGCAGCCACTTTGGTTGGTGAGTGGGTGACTACCGGTTGTTGGTTAATAATGAAAGGAACTGATTTGGGTGTGAATTACTTAATTTCTGAATCCATTCTAAGAATTCCAAAATCCTAAATGATCCACCCACAAACTCTAATACATGTAAAGGTTTTTTTCATTGCAGCACTTCTCCGTCCATTCTGTGACACGTGGTTTATTGCAATCCCTGTGCGATACAAATACCAGCAGCACATTTTTTTGCGTGGGTCTGTATAAATCAGAGAGAAGCCTGCAGACACCAGCAGCCCTGCCAGCCCACTTTGAATGTAGGTCAACACTAAACGTTTGGGAACCTCACCAGTATGTTTCTCACACCATTTCAAACTGTAGACCCAGCATTATGCAAAATCATACCATACCGTATCAACACAGTCAGTAAGTATGATTATCCTAACAGATGAAGTACACATAACTACACATTAACAACACATAATACATGCTGGTGAATGGTACGTCCTTGAGTATTTGTGGAATCAGAGAAAAGTACTTAACGGCTGGACATTCTGTTTAGTTGTTAATTTAATTAGATGTGTGTCAGGCTATACAGAAATGTTTGGTAACGCTGGCTGTGGATCACAAATTAGAAAAAGCAGCCGTACCTTGCCAACAGTGCAATGCCACTGAAACTCAATGAGACACACACAAACACACACACTCATATACAAACACGGTAAATGAGCATAATAAAACAAATGTCTGTTTTTGTCTCTCGCTGGAACACTTGCACTTTCAGATTCACTCACTGGACTCCTCCGCAGTAAAACAGGGAGTGAGCGATTGCAAGGGGGTAGAGAGAAACGTAAAAAAAAAAAAAATCTATTGTATCTGGGGGTTGTGGAGGAGAATGCCAGGAAGACAGAAAATAGATGTTTTTAGTTACAGAGGGAAATCCATTAAGGTCATCCAGAGAGAGACGCTGCCTGGCTGGCTCTGTCCAAGCCCTGCCAGTCACGGACATGATGTGAATCAAGTACAGACCCAAGTGTGGGAAAGTTTTCCGCCTGTAGTTGGATGTAACCGATGCTCTTTCTCCTTAGCAAGAATATCACTGATCCCATCAGAACATTGAAATGAAATGAAATGAAATACTCTGATTGAATCGGATCAACCAATCAGTTGAACCTCTCAGTTACACAATACATGATTCATTTCTGTTTTGCTTGTGTGTTGAAAAGTCTGTTATCTCACATTCTACCTATACTTTCTCACATTCTACCTATACATTTGTCCTGGAAAACCATGGTACATTTTTTTTATTTTTCAAGAAATCCAGTGAAGTGGCTCTACTTGTTTTATTATTTAATTATTACTTAATAATACACAATAATATACACTTAATAATTAATAATATACACTTAATACTACTTGCATTTATTACTTTCATTTGATGTAAGGGCTCTTCACAGTCTCATAACAGAGTGCACATTGAAGAACGGAAATTAGAGCAGATGGGTTTGGAAATGCATATAGATTAAGTAGAAAAACAGTCTCACAAACCAACTAAATTAATTCATTTAAATTTATCTTGACTTTGAGTGTGAAGGTGAGCAACAGCAGCAGCAGGAAGAGCAATGCATTGATTTGTGAGACGTGCCGAATGGTGCCAAACTCAAGAAAACAACATACTGTACAGGGAGAATGCAAGAAGGGAAATGGAAGTGAGTGAAAGGGTGAATTTGAATCTTAAGGTCTTATTCAATGCTTTGTTTCTCGTTCCATTTCATTTTCCACACATGCACTTTAACCCTCTAAACGCATTCACAAGGGACATCCATCTGGTTGCAACTCCCTAAACAGTAAACTGTTTTGGCTGTGTTTAAGTCATAATGGAGAATGCGAAAAGGATGACATATCCAATTTGAGTTGTTCTGAAGCTCTGCTCTTTGGGGATTGTTTTGAAACAAATTGCTGTTTATGGCAGTCAAAATCTTCTGAAAATAAAGGTGGTTTTAATTCTTCCTGAGATTATATAAAAACATCATTAAGAGTTGAAACCAGCAAACACTCAGAAAAGAAATCTGAACAATAGAACAATACACAATCCTGTTTGGAACATGTATTAATTAAATGAAATGGTTTAAAACTCAATCATGTGTATCAAATCATTACATTTTTTGTTGTTGTGTGGAGCCCAAAGGCAGATATGATTTTGCACACACGCACATTAAACTTGTTGTCATCTACAGCTACCTTGCCCCCTGCTTTCCTTCATCTCCATCTAGTTAGCAAGCTGAGCTTGTCATCTCTTTCCTCAGACATGGAATAATATTGTATTGAACTTGTGTTAATTTGTTCAGAGCCACCATGAAATTATATCTGTTAGAAAAAGAACTGAGGCAGACAGGATGAACAAAAAGGAAGGATGAAAGGGAGACCAAGAGTGTTAAGAGAGGCGGGAAGATGGAGTGGGGATTTTCAGAAAATACACAAGTGCAACGTAATGTATATAGCTATCGCTTTGAAAACATGTTTTTATACTAAATGTACTAGTGGCTTATTTCTGAACCCATTGTCACACGTTGCAGACGAGACAGTGACACTCCATTATGCTAGCTGTCAAAATGTTAATCTAATTTTCTAGGTTTCTTTTCCCTATTTTGATTGTGAAAAAGCAGAGCACTCTTCTAGTTGTGATTGTATTGTAGGAAAAAAACAAATATTCACTCCTCAAAAACTGACAACAACAAGAGACAGTAAGTACAAAGAGATAAAAAGTCAATCATCGTGAACTTGTGATGCTGAAACTGTCAACATGTCTTCTCGCTCATGCAATTTCATTTTCTCCTGTGACGGACTGTTGATTAGACTGTAGAGTGTAGATTATGTGTTTGCTAGGTCCTTTAAGACCCCTTTTTTTTTTTTTTTTTTTTTTTTTTTTTTGCAGTCTGTCCGTCTCATTACAATATGAAAATTGGAGAGAGGTTTATTATTCCCTACAGGAAACAGAGGCCACACTACACCAATCCAGCCAAGAAACAATTGACAAACAAAAAGACTCTTGAGGTTCGATTAATAATTACCTCACTTAATTAAGTTTCTAGGTTAAATTGGCGGCATAAAGACATGCCAGGTAAACGCCCCTGAGGTTTTGGTGTGATAGGAAGTTGTGGTGCTATGCACTGTATTTATAGACTAATTGATCCACTGAAGCATTGTGTGTGGGATAATTCACTGACTGATGGGTTAAAAAAATCCTTAACTGTATTGGATACAATCTTCAATCTTAATTAAGTTGAATTTAATTTCTTTGAAATTATTATTCGGGAACAAAGAAAGCAGGGTGCTGGCCAAATGCTGTGAATGAATACATGTGTGTGTGGCTGGTTAGCATTCGGATACTATGTAGGGGATGTTGTTATGTCACAGCAGTCAATGCTGAGCCTGTTCTCTCCCAAGTGTGGCCCTCCCCACACAGAAGACTACTAAAACTGTGCCACCTCTTCCAGCACTCTCTCTCTCTTCCACACGTTCCCACCTACAGTCCCACAGTACATGTTGAATAGTAACACGCGCACGCACGCAAGCACACACACACACAGACACACACACACACACACACACACACACACACACACACACACACACACCTGGCAGTATTGATCGGTTGCCAGAGGACACAAGGTCAAGTCACATGGTGTCAATATTTAAACCAGCACTCAGCATTGGTGACCTCTACCATAACCTCATTAATATGGGGGGTCTGCTTTGCTCAAATACTCTCCTGGCACAGAGAAAGGTCGACTACACTGCATACCTACACACAAACAACACACACACACACACACACACACACACACACACACACACACACACACACACACACACACACACACACACACACACACACACACACACACACACACACACACACACACACTACTCTTTCACATGTGAAAAGCTGTCAAAACATACAAGGAAATTAATGGATACACTCTATGTTCATTGAGTTTCCTATTGAAACCATAGACTGTACATAAAGATGGACGATGCATCTACACTTCCTATCACTGTACAAAAGTGAAGCCAAATAATCCCAGATATGGGCCCTGGCATCTTGTAATTTTGGAGCCAGAGTCTGCGCAGTAGTGATCGGGCGGTGAACCAGCGGTATGAAAGTCCCGCCCATACACCCGCACAACCAATCATGAGTCAATCACAACGGTAATAGCTCAAATAACTTGACACTTGAACAAATATCAGTGTGATAAGAACGACCTAAAATGACAGAAACCCATCTTTTGGAAACATTTATTTGACGTGTACTTTGATTTTATAGTGTGGCCTATGTCCCATCTGCTAACATAGAAGGGGCGGGATTTATGACCTATACAGCAGCCAGCCACCTGGGGGCAATCAAGATGTTTTGGCTTCACTTATACAGTCTATGCATCTATCCCTTATTGAAACAGGATGTTGCGGTGGTACATAGCACAGTGAAGTATAGTTCTGAACTGTAAACCAAAGGGATGTCAGTTAGTAAGTGCTCATATTTTGCTTTTTGGCTTTTTCCCTTTCTTTTATTGTGTTATATATCGTTATACATTATAGGTTTAAAAAGTGAAAAAGCCCAAAGTCCACCCCAAACAGACTTACCATCTTCTAGAGAAAACACTGTTCACAAACTGCTCCAAACAGCTCTATTGTAGTCTAGCCTTTACTTCTGTGACAAACGTTGGTCACTTTGTAACACACGTTATAATGGAGAGCTCAACACAGGGTGAAAAGAGGAGCTGCAGCAATGTGCAGTACAAAGAAATATATATGTTATATAATATAATATAATAATATGTTTTTTGAAAATGAAACCACATAAACCCATTGTGGTACAACCTCTAAATGCAATTATCAACCTGAAAATGAGCATAATATGAGCACTTTAAGCTTAGACAGATTGTTTGATTCGCTTTAAGGGAGATTGTGATTTCCTTATTTGTTAGTGCGACAACTGTTTTTTGAGAACATTACACATTTTCTGCAAATCTGAAGTGTCCATTTTACCTGGTCTTAAATCATGCTTTTATACAGTATACACACACTCACACACACACATGCAGAATGCTTTGTGCCTGAATGCTTGTTTAATCACTCATTCTATCACTCCATCACTTCCCCAATAAAACAGTCAAGGGGGCCTTAAGGCTTCAACAGACAGCGTAATTCTCAAGAACAGTCCATTCTGATTAATTGTTCTAGCATCTGTGTGTCACTTTTGCCCTTGCTATCCCGCTTTTCCCGCTCTGGTCTTATCTGTCTCCAACGATTGTCAGGAGAAAGGCCTGACTCGATCAATAGGGCTGATGCTGCTTGTACGTCCACTCTCATGTTATTTTCACATGTGAACACAACAGTTCAGCTAAGATCAGCAAAGTGTGTGTCCACAAGCTTTCTTTCAATCCTCTAGTGACTCATTTACACTGATGACTGCACACAAGCACACACACACACACACACACACACACACACACACACACACACACACACACAAACACTCGGTGCAGACACACTGCTCCCTGAGATAAGAGCAACGTTCGCCACATTCCAGATCTTAAAGTTACCATTTAAGACGGTTTATCTCCTGCTCTACCTCTCGTTCACGCCTTTCGCTGCCTCACTAGAGAGAGTAATGGAGGTCACAGAGCCATGGGGCGAAAGGAGAGAGGCAGAAGCAAAAACAGAGGAAGAGAGAAAGCAAAACAGCAATAGCTATTTATTTATTTAGTAGGCTATTCCGTGATGAAACTATAACTGGCTGTGTTGGGGAAAAAAAAAAATTACGTGCAAAATATACTGCCCCGCAGGTACCAAAACGGCTCTGGAGAACTGAGCTTTCATTTGACCTTAATTTGACATCTTTTTAGGCAGAATATTCTTAAAAAACAAAACACACAAGACCTAAAAAAATGCAGGTACTCTGCCTTTAGACAATCTCAAAGGAACACACAACTACAAACAAAATGTGTTGTTTCATGTTTCTTTTCCATTTGAACTAAAACAAGTATAATTAATTATAATTTGATGTTTAAATACTAGGGCTGCCACCTCTTAGTCGATTAGTCAACTAATCGGTCGTTTTGGTCTTAGTCGACTAAGATTTCTTTAGTCGATTAGTCATTTTTTATGCTTATTCATGCTTAATTACTTATTTCCAAGAAACTTCTGAGCACATTTATGTAAACACAAGATTTAAAGTGGTGCTTTTGCAGGATTAATTGTGGAGAAACTCAGTTTTACAGATGGTTAATTAACTACATTTGTATTGAAGTTTTTACTTCATCAGAATTTGATTTACCTACCACTTTATTTCTGTGGTACGATATTAATAATGTGAGATAATATTAAAACTAATTAGTATGGGAAAACAGGTACTGTAGGAAAATGTGGGAAGCTTTTTGCTTTAGCTAAGGTTAGCTGTGGCCACCTCACCCAGTTAACTTTACCTCAAAGGATTTGTCTTAAGTCAAGTTCAAATCTAAACCATGCTACATGTACATTCAAAACGTATTGGTTGCTGTAATCATTTCCTCTGTATATTCCGTCCATAATGAAGCCAGAATGCGGTAACTGCCACCTGTATATTGTGGTATGGCTAGAATTTGAGTTTAGTCTAAAATGTCAAAAAGGGAAAAAAAAAAAAAAAAATGTTTTGCATTTGTATGACAGTAAACTGTTGCAAATATGGCAGCATTCTGACCAAATTAAAATGTCCATCCCATTTATCGGACCAATCGTATCCATCATTCAATCGGTCAGTAATACATCTCTCTTTCTTTCTTCATGTAAAAGAAAAACAAAAAATCAGGTCATTCAGAAAATAATAATATAGATAACATAGATACTCTCTCACTTGTTCTCTCTCTTCAACAAAGTTATTCAGTTTGTCCTGACCTGTACTCCAGAGAGAAGCGGGTCAGCTCTGTGCTGTTGTGGATCCATTTGAACTCCAGTGGCCAGCTTCCCTCAGCCATACAGGTCAGCACCAGCCTGTTGCGTTCCAGATGGAGCTGGCTACGCACCGGCTCGGTCTTGAAGTAGGGAGGCACGTCATCTGTAAAGAATAAAGAACAGAGTTAGGAATTAGGATTTTTTATTTTTTTTTTATGAGACATCTTAAATACCTCAAACGCATCCAAATAAAGAACACCCACTCTTAAATCCCGCATACATCCGTGAACCCGGAGGCACAAATGTGCACAGAAAAACACAGACTACAGAATGACAGGAAAAAGGTGTTAGCATTAAGGATAAAAGAGAGGGAAGCAAATGCATTTTCTTGTAAACTTATCTTACAAAAAAAACAACATTTGAATGGGAAACTTGAACAAAGAGGCAACTGCTGTTGATGCTTACATCGGACTGTAACAGATTGTAGATGGTCGGATGCTAGGATCTCACCGAAGACAAAGCAAACTCTGCTTTATTTGATTATCACTCGCATGTAAACACCAAGCTGCCACACTCCAGATGGAAAACCCTTTCTGAACGTGTCCCTTTTGAAGGTACCTAATCTCATGTGAGGCACTGTTGCCTGCGTTCTTGACTTGCTCGGGGAGTGTCAGAGATGTCTGGCTAACAGGGAAGTGGAAGCAGAGGCATCAAGTCAGGAAGGATTGCTCCTGCATCTCCTGCACTGTGTATTTGTGTGTCAGTAACTCACTGGCACAGGGCACCACTTTCCTCCAAGCTAGACAGAGCAGACAGGAGAGGAGTAAAGCCGAGGAGGAGGCATGAAATCCTTTCATCATTCGTTCGCCTCCACTCCGTTTCGCTCTGTCTTTCGCTCTTTCTGTGTTTCTTATACACGCTCTGCTGAAGTGTGAAGGAATGGATTGAGGAAGACCGTCGAGAACCTCTCCACAGGGTGATGCACATACTGAACATGGCGACACACACACAGCCACACACACAGCCACGCACACACACACACACACACACACCGATTTATATCTCAATCAAGAAGCCTCACACACAAACTGTCAAGGTCCCTTGCAGTTCTAATATCTCACCCTTGATAAATGACGCAAAAATGGAGAGCTTACTTGATGATCATTGTAAATATAGAACACATTAATTGGATGGTTGGATAATATAATTATCAAATTGACTGATAATCAGGCATTGGAATTAAACTGTCAAAATGATCTATAGTGCTGATATTTTGTTCTTCAATTGCGGCTCAACAAATCCACCGGAGGTAGACTGATAAGAGGAGGAATGGGGAAGAAAATAGGGAATGAAAGGAAAATAGAGTGAGAGGACCAAAGATGATTTACAAGCTTTTCACTTTCATTCTACTGAGGCTTCTGGAAGTATACGCTTCATTTGATGACATTATTTCTTTGTAGGTAGTATTAACACTATTTGTATAGCGTGAAGTACTTGAAGTGAAGTATCTTATCATGGAGGTACACAACATTGTAAAACATCCGGTAACACTTTACTTGAAGGCATCTACATAAGAGTGACATGACACTGTCATGAACACATGACACTGTCATGACACAGTCATGACACATGAACCCGAACCCTAACCCTAACCCTTGTCATGGCAAAAACCGAATGACACTCACTAAAAGAAGTGTTATGTCATAAACATTTATGACTTGTTTATCATGTTTATGACACGTTCATGACAGTGTCATGTCACTCTTATGTAGATACCTTCAAGTAAAGTGTAACCAAACATCCTTAGTTTCCAGTTCCAAATGCTCAATCATCTACACAACTCTTGTTGCTGCTGTTCTGATATTTTGGCTACACTCATTGAAATAAATGGGCTGAACAAAGTATTAAAAAATGCTTTTCAGTATGATGCAATACAGTTCAACAGCACCATAAATTACAGCTTCCAAAATGTGACCATAAAGTTGAATCAAAACCTCTGTAAAAACATTATAACCTTCATGAAGGTAGGATTTATACAGGACTGCTGTGTAATACCACATTAGATTTAGTTAACTGAAACTGAACTGACATGGCAGATCAAAATGTTATTTTCTGGAATGTCGAGGAACTAAATGATGAGAAAATAAATGATAAAGTGATAAGTAGAAAGTATTTTGCCTTTACACAACAAAAATCCAAGTATATAAAACATGGTTCACATAAGGTACATAAAGAGGAAAATCAAGAGAAATTACATGCATATGAACAGCAGTTGTTTGCAGTTCAAACGTGCAAAACATATCTGAATAAGTCAACAATGAATATTCATACATTCCAGTACCTTCTTGATGCATATTCATAAACAGTACTTTGGTTTTCGAGAACATGAGCGCGGTGCTAACCCGTAGGCTGGCCATCAAAAAATGTTTAGAACAAATAGAAGAAAGCAGAGGAGACTCAACCAAAGCACCACAAAGTGTTCTGTCAAATTAAACTCACATTACTACATAGGATTGTGTTCAAATGTTCAAAATTGTGCCCCTTGCTATGACTGCACACTGTGGTCTGTTAAAAAAAAACGGATCCCTTTAACTAGTCGAACATGAAGAAAGCCTCCACACAGCAGTAGCCTAAAAAGTGGAACACAGACACGGCTAATCAGAAAGTCACACTGTGAAGTGAAGTCTCTGTTAGTGCAAAGAAATAATAGACAATGAACCAGAAAAAAAGATATACTTAGGTTAAGTGACGCAAGAAAACGATTGAAAAAGATATATGAGAGAGCAGCATGGCATACAGAGGGCTTAATAGATGCAAAATAGAGATAAAATGTAAAATAGACTCTGAGGTGCCTTTAGAGTTTGAGTGCCTGGGCATTTCCCAAAGCAGTGTGGGTTAATACTATGCCTGGCACAGAGGAAGATAGGCTGCAAAAAATGAGGGAGATTGAGATGTGCAATAGTGATTTGAGATGGCCGAGACTAATTATTCCCTGGCGATGTACGCTTTGCTTTTATCTGTGATGATGAGGGAGATATGAGGGGGGAGGCAGAAGAAAAGAGAGAGGCAGGGAAAGAGAGGGAAGGAACAGACAGTACCGCAGTGAAAAGGAGAGCTTGCATGCATACTGTTTCACGCATACACAGATTCTCATTCATCCACAGGAAAGTGTGAGGCCAAAGAAAACATTGATTACTGATGAGTATCTCCAGTAGTCCCTCTCATTAGGAAGTCCATGAGAGCTCATCAGTGATATCTGAGGAATGGGCACACGCAGCAGAAGAAAAACGCTCTGGGGACATGTGCTGACATAGTAGGAATGCCACTAATGATTTTTTTCATTACCGATTAATATGTCAATTATTTTTCCATGAATCAATCTTTTCGAGAGAAAAAATCAAGTAAAAAAATACTACTACTTCTAATAATAATCTCATACCACCAAACACTGCAATGCTATGAAGCGTTTTAGAGTCTTTCAGCTCATTGTTTTGGTTCTATGGCCTGCACTTTTCCTGTTTTGTTCAACTGTCAGCGCTCTCTCAAACCTCTCAAAGCAGCCGCAGCATGCAGCCGTTTTCAGCAACAACAAAAAAGCTCTGATAAACCCACTGGTGACTAGCTGGTAAACGCAGTGAAGTATTTTGCTGCATTTACTGTAGCTCAGTCTCAGAAAGGAAGGGGGGCAAAGGGCAAAAATACACCCAAGAAATCTCAGAATGCCCCTAGAAAAGTAGTGTGTGACGGGCAGAAATTGCCCCTAAGATTTCGAAAGATATAAAGGATATTAGCCTAAACTGCTAAATATATATATATATATATTTAGCAGTTTAGGCTAATCTCCTAATCCTAATGTATCTTAAGCCATCATTTTATTTGCATTCAATTTCAATTCATTGTCTCAAAGACACAAATAGTGCTGCTGTTACATATAAATGCACACACTATTTATTTACTCAAGGTGATGATTATTGTATGCATTTTAATTTGGACTCATTTCACATTAAAAAGCAGCAGCTGTACGCTCCAACTATTTAATTAAAATTCCCTCAAATGTTGTAAATGCCCCGTTGTTTTAGACAATGAAAGTAAGAGTTGCCCCCCAAATATATTTTTTTTATTTCCTACACTGATTTAGCTGATCAACAACAACATATTTTCCTCAAGGGTTGTAGAGACCAAAGCACAGGTAGACGTATTGAACTTTTATTTACCAGGAGGTCAGAAACACAGCTAACGTTACAGCAGTCTGCCAGCACATTAACAACAACTTCATAAGGTGATAGTACAACAATGTTCTGTTAATATACAGACTGATTTCATGAATTGGCGTATGTGTGACACGCCAATTTGTATGCCGTTTTGGCGTGTTATCAAGACGCATAATTGCATTTTAGCGTGTATATCAACGCAAATCGGCCACCATTGACCTACATTGTGAGTGAATTTCCGCCGTAGCGAGTAGTATAAACACAGAACTTTCACCCAGGAGAGCTGGGTTCGCGTCCCTCGTGTGGTGATTTTTCAGCCGTTTTTTATTTTTTTATTTTTTTTAAGCCTTCCCCAATGTTTCTTTCCTAAACCCAACCGTTTATTGTTTTCCTAAGCGTGTTTTTGTCGTTATTTTCCATGTTTTTGTCTCTGTTTTGTTACTAAAGCCTTTCCGTGTGTTCTTTTCTTAAACCCAACAATTTTTTTTTTAACACGCTAGATTTTTTTAACATTGTGACGTTCTCACGATAGTATGTTGCGTTCTCGCGATAACACGCAACGTGGCGAGGCCACGTGGTGGGTATGTTTACATTTGCTGTATACAGCGTAGACATACATGTGGATAGCTGAAAATGCGTACAATAACACGCCATTTGGCTTAAGGAAAGTGGCTTTTATGTTTACGAAAAGTCATGATGCCATGTTGTAATATATTGTTATGCTGCCCAAGTGGCCAAATAATCTGGTATTGTTGCTTTAATTTATAAACCAATTGGCAGCAGGAAATACATGTTATCAGTACAATTAATATGGAGAGTAAAAAATAAGGCCAGTGTACAACATGAGGTCTTATGAGACATATTGACTACGGAACAGCCCGACATGACGCCAGAAGTCTCCAGTAAAGTCAGCTAGCTTACATGCCGACCAACATTATAGCCTTAAACTCTCAAACAAACATGTATACAACGAGCACCTTTTTCTCATAATAAACAACAAGAAAGTTGGACAAATTATTAACTACATGTGCTCAGGGCTCTCAAGTTTTGAACAGAGTTCAGAGTGAGATTTTGGCAGCAGGGGTTTGGGTGGGGACGGAGTCTGATCTGATAAATGACATAAATGTAGGCCTGTGTTCGATTGAAGAAATTCTTAGTCGACAAACACTCATTCAATTGTATCGACTAATCGATTAGTTGATTTAATCGACAGATCTGTAAATCTGAGTTTCTCTGCAAAGAGTCATGCAAAATGATGCATATATTGAATAAGATATAGCCTCCTTTGCATATTTAAACACAACATTTCAGAAAACGTGTAATACAACAAAAAATTGCCTTCATGAAAGTAATCAAAGTAGGTTTCACGGTGATATCTCTTAGGTAAAATGTCAACCCTTAATTCTTGTGTTTACTAGAGATGTGCTCGTACGTTTCTTGGAAATAAGTCATTCAGCATGAAAAAAGCATCAAACATGACTAATGGACTAAAGAGATCTAAGTTGACTAAGACCAAAACCACCGATTAGTCGACTAATCCACTAAGAGGGAGCAGCCCTACATAAATTCGTACAAATAATTTTTATTTTTATTAATTCAGTATGTCTTTGTGTCTTTGTGTGTGTGTGTGTGCGCGCAATAATTAATACTATCAATTGTCTGGATACAATATAATGAAATAGCCTAGGCCAAAGGTTTTCACAATGGAGCCTGGGAGGTTGTGCAGTAAAAATAAAAGGAAAGAAAAAACTAAAAATATTCCAAATTATTATGGGTACTGTTATAAAAGTATTATTGGTAGGCCTAAAATGGGTATCTTTATAAAAATATAAAACTGTCAGCGTAGCCCTGCAGCCGATTCAACATGTAGCTATAATAATAATAATAATAATAATAATAATAATAAAAGCTACCCAGTGTTTCCTCTATGTTGATTTCTGCCGCCACAGTATCAGAAATAGGGCAGACACACAACAGGGTTGCTGTTCCTATGTACATGTAGTATATAAAGTCATAATTCCACAACTCTACAGAGCCGTGTGCTCTACTGAACTCAAGCCAACTGTCATCCGCTCTCTCTCCCCTCAACTGGAACAGTGACAGGACGTCATCACTCTCCAAGTCATGGCAACCAGATAAACAACAGGGCGAGTACACATTGCGAGTACACCCTATGTCAATGAGTACACCGAGTACACTTGTCACTCAATCTCAGGCAAAGTCACAAACAGCGACGAAAGCCGCAACTTGAAATCCGCACTCACTCAGCTTGTGCGTGGCAGGCACTAGCGGCGCCAGGATTTTGATTGTGGGTTGGCCTCCAGAAAACTGGACGGGCCAATTAAAATAAGCCAAATGTATTCAGGTTCCCCCTTCATTCAGACAGCCAGACACTAATAACGTTAAGACACTACTTGCCTTGCTGGTGTGACGGTGTGGCTACGGGAGGACTTGATGGGGAGAGGGCGGCCGAGCAGGATGGTAAATCGTCACTTGTAACCGCGTTACTTAAAATGTCCTCCTCCTGCTCCTTGGAGTGTTTCTAGCTGAATTTAGATGAAACCAAGCTGCTTTGCTTCGCTTTGCGTTTCATATTAGCTAGCTAATAGCTACACTCTGGGTCTGTCTCATTGAGCTTGCTTGAAAAGCTTGCGCACAAACGTCATTCATTTCATTGGATCACTTGCTGGTGACGACGCAGCCTGTGGGCAGGCGGGTAGAAGCCGCTGATTGGCTGAGAAGCTTTCACTCAAAGCTTTCCTCAGGCTGCTTATTGGATGAACTGCTAGATGGGTCAAAATGGGCGGGCCCAAAGCTAAAATGACCAATGGTAGCGCCGCAGATGGTGGCAGGGCGTTCTGAACTCTATGGGGAACTCACTTGATTCCTCTACCTGTTCCCAAGGGGGTAAGCTCAAGGGGGTAAGCTTCGCTTCAGAACTCAAGCCATCATGGCGCCATTTTGTTGCTAACTGGCCATCACCTCCTGTTAGCATTCCGCTGACCGGCATTTTTTTTTTACGTCACTTGACTGCGAATAACTTTACATCTGAAGCGTTTAAAGACTCTATTTGTCCGTTGTTTAGTTCCAAAGAAACACGACAATGTATAAAAGGCTCCATTACCTTGTACCTCACGTTATGGCTCCGTAGCAGACGTTTTTGTAAAAATAGGCTAACGATTGTGTCATAACCAAGTGACTTACTGTCGCATAGTAGAGGAATTACCATATAGTACAGGAGAAGCTCGCAGGCAGTTTCGACTTACATGAGATGTTTAGGTTTAATTACTAATGTTAACTAGCATGTTAGTGATCAATAATTAGCCTGTGCCCATGTTATCTCCTTACATACACCTACAGTCTCCGTATCTGTAAGATTGGGAATGATTGAGATTTCTCTTGGCACAGCTACCAGAAGACTTACAACTTTCAGACACGTTGCTCACGTCACATTCTCTCAGTTGGAGGCTGCGCAGTAAAGCTGGCCATCACCGGAAAAGTGCTTCTAATAGCCTTCACTGGTCTCCGTCCAGAGCAACGGGGTCTATTGGTCCATTATATACTGTCTATGCCTGTTCCACTGTTAAAAATAGCGGCGAAACTTGGTGGGCGTTATCCTGGTAATTTCTCTGCGTGAGAAATACAAGGTGTGGCGTGTCAGCGTGTGAACGGGTTGAAATGCGTGTGAGACTTGAGAGCCCTGTGTGCTTACAAGTCTACAGTGCTTTGTTTACGGTAATAATTACCTTAAATAGCATTGACATATATACAATGGACCAATAGACCCCGTTGCTCTGGACGGAGACCAGTGAAGGCTATTAGAAGCACTTTTCCGGTGATGGCCAGCTTTACTGCGCAGCCTCCAACTGAGAGAATGTGACGTGAGCAACGTGTCTGAAAGTTGGAAGTCTTCTGGTAGCTGTGCCAAGAGAAATCTCAATCATTCCCAATCTTACAGATACGGAGAGTGTAGGTATATGTAAGGAGATAACATAAGTACAGGCTAATTATTGCTAACTAACATGCTAGTTAACATTAGTAATTAAACCTAAACAGCTAATGTAAGTTGAAACTGCCTGCGAGCTTCACCTGTACTATACGGTAATTCCTCTACTGTGCGACAGTAGGACACTTGGTTATGACACAATCGTTAGCCTATTTTTACAAAAACGTCTGCTACGGAGCTATAACGTGAGGTACAAGGTAATGGAGCCTTTTATACATTTTCGTGTTTCTTTATAAATAAACAATGGACAAATAGAGTCTTTAAACGCTTCAGATGTAAAGTTATTCGCAGTCAAGTGACGTAAAAAATAAATGGCGGTCAGTGTAATGCTAACAAGAGGTGATTGCTTTGTAGCAACAAAATGGCGCCATCGGAGGTTTGCGTTCTGAAGCGAAGCTTACCCCCTTGTTAAATAGGGGGACTAGTGAGAGTGCACTCAGCCCTTGGCGTCACCGGTCCTATTAAGTGAGGGAAAGAAGCGCTGCGACCGTCCTCTACTGGATTCTCGAGGCATTGCCAACAGATTAGTCTCGCATTGCCAGACCACAGCGCTGCAGAGTTACCAACAGCAGATCGACGCACAGTTGGCCCAAACAGACAGGGATCTGCTGCATCCCTGGCTACATATTCTTCAAATTTACCAGCACTTTGGCAACATACCACCGACATTGAATTGTATGTCGTAAAAATGAAATACTGTAACAATAATGTAGCAATCCTCTCATCTTTTCTGAAAATTAAGTAGGATAATATGATCTCAAAGGGAATTAGGCTATTCTTATATCACACTATAGGCTACAGTGCAAACTGTAAACTACACACAACCATGGATAAATTAGGCTACGGTAACATAGCCTACTGTATTGCAGTCTTATGTCAAGCCATGACATGAAATGTAGTGTAATAAAGACCAATGATTTTTTAGGCACTTCCAATCCATGCGAACACCAAACCAAACCCAACTTAAGCTTCCATAATGTGTCTGTGTGCTTCCTGTGCAATACAAAGCAATTATTGTGTGTTAGAGGCCCCTAATTTGCATACAGCACAGCTCATGCCAGAGGATGCTCCCTGGGGCCACGGCCCAGGTCGACTAAAAGCTGGGGCATGTGAGCATGTGTGTTTGTGTGTGTGCGTGCGTGCAGGTTAATGTGTCAGACGGACGCTCACAACCCTGTCTGCAGCACACAGTCAATTAAAACAGGTCTCTCATTAATGAGAACAGTGCCAGGTAGGCTACAAATGCCTTCCCTGGGGTAGGAATTCATAATTGAGAAGAACTTGGAGAATTAATTTCTAAAATAACAAGAAATAAAGTCGGGACATTTGTCCTATTTTCCTCCAAATACTCTATAACTATAAAACTAAAAAGGTCAAAACAACCTTTATAAATTCTCCTTAGCACCATCAGTCTTTAGGCTCTAATGTCCCACACATAAACTATAATGGAAAAGTATTTATTTTTTAATAAGACCGCACACAAGTTTGGAAACTATTTGAAAGAAAATAGTGAAGCTAACACATCAAGAAACTTGAACTTGAAAACTTGAAATTCATTCATGTTTCTGTAGCAGTTGAACCATGAAAACTTTATTTTGTGGTTCATATTTTCAAACTTATGCCACTTTCATGATAATGTACCATGACCTCAGACAAAAATAGTTTTACCCTGTATTCAGGATGGTCTCCTTTCTTTCACAAAAGCACATTGGATTGAAGTTTTGCCCCCTTGTGTTTCTTGTCCATTGTCAGAGAACTATTTTTTTTTAATTTTCATGAAAACACATTTTTTCAATAAATGTCAGGTGACTCATTTTCTCAGCTTTAGTTAGCCTAGTGCAAACCACACGGCTGTTTTTTTACAGATAAGTCAGGCAGTCAACGCAAAAATGGGCTACTTTCCAGATCCCAGAAGGCTGCGGTGCTGCGTTGGCAGCCATAGCAACCTCCCTCGTAGCTTAATCCCATGGTCCGGTGCTCCAGGACACAGCATACATATTTCAGGTGCAGCCTGGGGGCCCCACACATACAGACAAACACAGGAGCCTATACTTTGTACACTTACATATATATATATATATAAAAAAACATACTAATAGGTGTTGATAGGTACAGCACACTGTACATTCATTACACATTTGTAATGAATGTGTCTGGATGTTAATTAGTGTTGTGGATGCCTTTTTGGGTTTACAGTGATTTTTATTTACATAACTTGTGTGTGTGTGTGTGTGTGTGTGTGTGTGTGTGTGTGTGTTTTTTGTGTGTGTGTGTGATTCTTTGATGGCAGGTGTCTGGATGTATGTGTTTGTGATGCTGATGAGGATGGAAGTTTGTTGGTGGTCTAACTGAGCCACTAATGGCCCTGCTGGGTGTGAAAATCTGTTCTACGGTCTGTCTTTATTTAGCCCACTGGTGTATGGCCCTCTTGCTGTGTGTGTGTGTGTGTGTGTGTGTGTGTGTGTGTGTGTGTGTGTGTGCGTTCATGCATGCGTGCATGCGTGTGCACAAGAAATGGAGAAGCTCCAAAATGCGCGAGTACATTTTCTGTGTGCATCTGTTGGGTGTGAGAGAGTGGTTTGGCAGGTGAAAGTGTGTATGTGTGTTTTTTTCTCCTCCCTAAGAGACACTCAAACCAAGGCTAGCTATACACACATATATGGCACGCAGATTATACAGAACCAATCAGCTGTTCACTATTCTGTTCAATCACACACACACACACACACACACACACACACACACACACACACACACACACACACACACACACACACACACACACACACACACACACACACTGCCCTAGCACACAGCTCTTGGCACATCTCCAGTGTATAATTGTTGGCCCTTTTTGTTCAATTCATGGCTCAGTGACGCTTCCTCCTCCTTGCCCGTAGCACTGCATTTCCCATGACACCATGCTGCCAGCCACTAATCTCTACTGTTGGCTGGTCTTCTAGCACTGCAGGTCCAAAGGCCCCTGCACTGTCCAGGAGACTGACTCAGGAGAAGGAGACCCAGCCAAGGACACGAGTTCATTAGTGATTATTATTTATTCATTTTTCATTTATATGTATCAATTTTTTCGGTATGAGACTTGATCTTGTCAGACTTTAGCTTGTAATAACATGCCACATCCAGCACACATTATATTTGATGTTGATATGGTGTTGGTATTTCCATTCTAGTCATTTTAGGATGCTGGTTCAGTCAATATGCAAAAGCAAAAAAAGCTATATGAATTAGCTTGGAACGGGAATCAAATCTGAATCTTCAAAAGTTTAAAAAATATCACTCATATTTCTGTCCTCTCCTTTATTCTCATCTCCTCCAGTGTAGCGATAAGACAGCACTGTCTGGCCACAATCAATCAGAGCAGCTCAAACATTAAAAGTGTCTTCCATTTTAAACAGCCTGGGCAAAGAGGGACAGCAGTCGTAAATCTATGAGCTAACCTTTAGCCACGACAAGCTAAGCTCTAAGCTTGAATTCTTACCTTTATCACTTACCCCACAGCAATCCTCTCCCCACCTCCAATAATGACTTGCAAAGCAAGACTAAGCAGCTAATGACATGAAACAGAGCTACACACAAACAAAAGTTTTAATACACAGATGTGGGAAAGATTATGTACTGTAAAAATGATAGGAAATATGATTTATTGTATGCCAATACATGCTTCTACTGTACATTCCTGTTACTTTTTGTAATTGTAGATTTGTGTACTCTGTAATCTGTGTGGGTTTAGGAATAGGTGTGTGCTTGCTCAGAAGCAAGCTGGTTTAATTTCCCACAAGATCCAGAAAGAAAAATCTCCTTAGTGCTGGAGTGTGGTGCACAGTACACTGAGCATATTATGCTATTATGTTTATGGAGGCAAATCAATTCCTACATAATAAAGCTGAGAAGCATCTCATGTGTCATGAGGTTCATATGGCTAAAAATCCTGCATGAAACATCCCTACAGATAACCTTCGCTATGCTCCACTGAGGTCCTTGTACAATAAAACAGGCAGGATTTGAGCAAACATCTTCCATTTAAAATCCCATGTACTGTAAGATTTTAAACAAATGTATGTCAGTGGAGATGTTCTACATCAGGAAAAGTGAAGAATTGGGTAATTTCAAAAAGGCAAAAGCTTGTAAGGGTTTATATTATGTTACGAAAGACTTTTACACTCTCGCTCAGATAACAGGAGCGCTGTGTGAGGAAATAAGTGCAGCCAGTGGAAATAAACGAACACACAGTCAACACGCACACAGCTATGCGAGACAGTACGCATCACTGAGCTGATCAACCCACGGCTTAAGGATAGGGTGTGTCTGCAGTCCACCTCTGGCCTGCTGAAAAATTAACGCTGTGGAACATTGTTCGTCGGTGCTTAATAATGGATGTGCAGGTTACAGCAAGAGAATCATAGACAGAGGAAGAGAAAAGAGAAGTCTATACTCTTCCTATTGCTCTCTTTCTCTGTAGACTACAGAAGAGGGAATGTACAAGTTTGTGCACGCAAGTACACACACACACACACACACACACACACACACACACACACACACACACACACACACAGGTGTCAGTTGAACTTCATAACTGCCCATGTGTGCACCACCATTTATTGAGCCAAGTTTGTAGTTCAATGTGAGAATGAACTAAAGAAGGGTGTTGCTAGTGTGTCAACCACAAAATAACACATTTCTCCCTCGCCTTGGACACCAATCATCACATCTTAGTCAGCCAAACCACGTGGAGCTGATTTATTTTTATGTGAACACAGTATTATCAGTGAATACTCTGCGCAAATACAACACTGTGTGCAAATATCACTGATATTTGGAGAGATGCCAAATAGCAATTCCGCCAGGAGGAGGACTTAATCAGAGCCAACAGGTGGATGCAGCAGTGTTGCAGCTCCAGCACCGGCAGACCGAGGGGGGTCTGCCAGTGCTGAAAATATGCTTCAGGTGTTTGGATCGGTCAGGAGGCACTTTACAGTACAGTCCTCAAAAAGTCGCAGCATTCTTTGTGGCTTGTTGTGTTTTACACAACATTTCCATGAATCATGGATGTGTTGATGACATAAATGAGGAAATATTAGAGGACTTAAGGAGACGTGATGTTGACACTCCGGCGGGATCTGGTCCGGGAGTGGCGATGTGCTCCTGATGGAGCGGGTGGACGGAGATGGAGTGGGGGGAGGAGGAAGGGGCACAACAGGAGCAGGTGGTGCGTTTGGAGGCCCACGCTCCATGGCTGCAGCAATCCTCTCCAGACTGTGGAGATGCGCCCGAGAGGACGCAGCAACATCGCCACCCGGCCAAGACGGGCATTTATTACATACTAGCAATCCGCCATGGAACAAGCGCGCCTGCTCTTAAAGGGAATGTGAGATGACGCTCTGATTGGTTTATTGCACGTTACGCCCAAACCACACCTAGCTACTTCAGACCAAACCATTTTAGATTCGGGAGATCCGCCCACAAAGCTACTTGTGTTTCACGTTTGATACTTGCGTTTCAGATCGTTAAAATAGGGCCCTAGGAGTTAGCGTTACGGGGAGGTCATATAATTAATTGCGATGAATGTTTTGCTCGGACAGATAATCATTTATTTACAATAAGAGAATACGTTAAGATGCATCGTTGCAAACTTCTGTTTGTGCTGGGTAATATGAATTTGTTTAGCACTAGCTTTAAAAATGAAATTTTGGCCACAATTGTCTAAATTGGCGCTGAGTGGAGATGATTAGTGCAGATCAATAGGGAGAGCATTTGATAAATAAAGTGGTTTTACGGAGGGCCATTATCCAACATCTCTCCTCCTGATTCAACACTCACTCTGGAGTACGGCAGGAAACAATTCCACTTCATGGCCTTGTTAGAAGGCTTTTAATGTACTAGAATGGGCTTTTTAGTCAGTCGCTGTTATTGTCACATTGCAGCTGTGTTTTGGATAAAAGGGGAGTAGTCAAGATGCCTCAGTAAATGTGGTTTTAACATTGGTTCCTTTCTGATTATGTTATTTTGGTCTCTCCTTCACCCTCTTTTGGTCTTTTATTCTTGCAGTCTCTTATAACAGTGACACATAATTCACCCTGGATGATGAATGTCATGCATCAATGTATCTTATTGATTATTTAACAGGGGCAATGCACACAGTACATTTATTGCACCAGATATAGCTAAAAGCTCATTTCCATCTGTAGTCCCTGAGAGGAAGCCACCAGTGATGCGCAGGATGACGAAGTAAAGGATACCGGTCTGTTGTCTTAATGTGCATGTGCGCAGTGATCAGTGCAGTTATCGTAAGTCACTTTGGATAAAACGGTCAGCTAAATGCATGTAATGCAATGTGTTTGCTGGTCGTCTGTGTGTGCGTGCATATATTGAAGAATGTGCGTGCGTCCATCAGTCTGTGAATCTGTGTACAGCCGTGCATCTGTTGATGCACACAGGAGGTGAATGTCTTTTTCTGCACACATGCACACACAAATAATGTGCCGCTGGGATCTTGACAAAGTCTCCACACAAACAGAGCTGCATGCGCACACACGTTGAGCACATCATCCATCTCATTCCTGTCTCTGTTGGCAGCTTTTTGCTCATCCTCAAGCTCACACAACGGCATATACATATAAAGAAGGAGACCCCCCCGCCACCACCTCTCCTTGCGACACACGCAAACACACACACACACACGCACACACACACTCACTGTATGCACCCCCTTTTACCTCCCCGGGATAAATGTGATCATTGCTCTGTCCCCTTTGTGCTCACCTAATGAAGGGCATGTCTTAATAAAGCCAAGGGAATGGATGGGGTTGGTTTCACTGCTCAGTAAGCCAATTAGCTCTTTCGTACCTTCTGCCATGTATTTTTCTTTGACCTCCCGCTGTATTCTCTCACAGTAATCATGGTTGGTTTACCCCCTGCTTTCCATTCCCCTCTGATTGCCACCACTGTGTGCCTATTTATAAGTGTTTGGAGATCCAAAAGGAAGCAGCAGGAAGGAACACAAGTGCAGTAGTTAAGTGGACCAAATGCTGTGGTACGGTATGTCAAGCCGTGTTTCACTTCTTTATTCTTTTTTTTTTTACTTATTAGTGGATAGGTTATAACTTCTGGCCAAGGATTGGTATTTAAGTATTAACATAAATGCTCTACTGTAGTCTTTTATAATCCTGCAGGGGTCAGTTCCTTTCATGTTTGGTTCTTTGTACTGTATATATGGGCCCAGAATAAAAGCCCACTGTGGCTATTCAGAGCAACCCTAATCTTAATAAGCTTTACATTTGAGTATTATTTAATATTATTATTATTATTATTTGCTATCAGGTCACAGTATATTGTGCCAGTATACCCAGGTCATAGAAGAATGAGAGAAAGTGGATGAAGCATAAAAGAGGAGGGTGAAAAGGAGAACGTGGGTTGGAAGAGCAGAGTGATTATAAGGCTAGAGGTACAAACACATTCTCTAAATGCTAAGCTGCATATAAAGTCTAAGTTTAGGTTATGGGGGAAAACAAGGGTTTTATTAACATCACTGCACACAGAAACTCTTAAGCCAGAAGCCTAATTGGATGGGTAGGCCTGGCTATTTTGTTGCAAACGGGCTAAGAGACAATGGGCAGTAAGCTGGGTTGCTATATTTATGCCCCATGCCAGTTTACTTTAAAATTATGCCCTCAAATTAGACAAACGGTTAATATGTTCTTTATCAGACAGTAAACAAACCCGTACAGATATAACCGATTTAGACACCACCTAAATTAGAAACCGCATAATATGCCGCAATCGACGCAAAATGTAGGCCATAAGACACTATAAATTTAAAACCAAATATCCTAATACTTGTAAATTATTATAAGACACCATTGTATCTAATTTGAAATCAAATACAATGCTATTAGATCCCAAATGTGTTACAGTAGATGCCTTGCTACCAAACTGTAGACACCACTGTTGGTATTGGTACTGCTGTATTTGGCCTTTATTTAAGTTTCACTTTCTTATGTGTCATTTGTGGCTCATTAGACGAAAACTGCTGTAAACTAAGTTGAATCACACCAGGTCGCTACTTCACAGGCTGTATTTTCACGTTTTTGTCCCTGAACTAATGTTCTCTCTGTGTAACACAACTAGGGAGCTGCAGATTCTCTGATAATTCAGGGTTCATCGCCACATCATGCAAACTTCTATTTTTTCAAGAGGCTGGCTTAATACAGATGGAAGGCCAAACATAGAGAAAAAAAAGAAATTTGAAACTCAACTCAAAGCCAACATGGACAAGTAGACCTTAATGTGACTCTACCGTACGTAACACAAGTTAAACTTTTCATTTGTACCAAGGACAAAAGTGTCAAGGGTTACATAGTCTTACTTTAAAGTGCTCAGAGAAAAAAGAGAAAAAAATGGAAATTCAAACATAATTTCCATGACATCTGGGCAACCCCATCTGCTTGCTGATACATTTATATAGTAAATGGACTGTTCTTATATCGCACTTTTCTAGTCTCAACAACTACTCAAAGCGCTTTGACATAGTACAGGAACCATTCACCATTCACACAAATTCATACACTGTGGCTGAGGTTGCCTCCTGCTCATCAGATAATCATTCACACACATTTACAGTACGATGCACAGCATCACCGCCAGTGTCTTGCCCAAGGACACTTCGACACGGGACTGCAGGGCCAAGGATTGAACTACTGACCTTCCGATTGGTAGGCAACCACTCTACCGCTGAGCCACAGCTGCACCTGGAATGCTTTCACAATTTTGCCTCTTGTTCACACTCACACTCCACTACCAAGCCTGACCACCGGGAGCAATTTGGGGTTCAGCAGTCTAAGGACATGTGGACAGGGGGGGCGGGGGCTTCAACCGCCAACCCTGTGATCAGTGAATGGCCTGCACTACAGCACCTCCTGAGCTCACAGCAGCTGATAAATGGACCTTCAGGTAAGAGGTTTTCTCAACTGCTGTCTCGTGGTCAAGAGTAAATGTGAGTGCATAAGACATTATAAAAGCAGTATATGACAAAAGAACAAACTGATGGCTGGGAATGATAGAAAGACGTATTGTATCCAAAGCTGCACTGAGATTTAGAAAGCCCAAAAGAAGTTGTCAGCTGATAATAGCTTTCTATTCAGTACTTTAAGGGGCACACAGATTTGGTTTGTTAAATGTCATCTACAGCAACCTTTTTCAGCCAGAAAGATATTTGAAGTCAGTATGAACGTTTATTTTTGGGATTCTGTGTTGTAGTGTTTTATTCAGTAGAGGTTGAACTAGATTTTTTTTCCTCATCTCAGAAGTGGTAAGGTTTGCTTGTGGTAAAAAACAACAACACCAAAAAAAACAACTTTAAAAGCTAAAGTACGGAGCCCCGGAAGGGTCACGGCAGGACATCAAATACAATGCTATTTGATCCCAAATGGGTTACAGTGGAAGATGTAACGATAGTTGATTGTAACCACAGTGCAGGCTGTATTTTCACGTTTTTGTCCCTGAACTAACGTTCTCTCTATCTAACACAACTAGGGAGCTGCAGATTCTCCGATAATTCAGTGTTTGTTCATCGCCACATCATGCGAACCTCCGACAAAGCAGATACTCTTTTTTTATACATTTAAGAAATAGGCTACTGATTATATATATATATATATATATATATATATATATATATATATATATATATATATATGAGATATGAATGTGCCAGTTGAGCAGTATATCGGCATAATTCCCAGCTCAAAGTAAAATGCAACGAGCTAAATCATTGCGCTGGGCAGCTGAGTGGAAATAGACACATGGGTCAGAAGGAATGGAAAGAGAAAAGTTTTGCAATGTAACGCAAAACATATTGCGAGGGAACGCAAAAGCAGTCCCCTGAAAAAATCTCGCCGTGACCCTTCCGGTGCTCCGTACTAAAGAGAGATGTGTTGAAAGGGCAAAGTTAAAATTTGTTTTTTTTGTACTTTCTGTCAACACGGTAGCAGAACGAGAAGTTGAACGTTTTACCCCAACTGAATTTCTGTTGGTGTGATCTCCTGTCTAATATAAGATGCTTTAGAGTAGAAATAAAGACAAGAAAAAGAAATCTAAATCGCCTCGCCTGTTTTACTGCCATATGACAACAGTGACTCAATACCAGTGGAAGGAAACAATTTTCCTTCCTTGAAGCCCCTGGTGGCGGACACCTTGGAGAATCACCATTTCAAATGTATGGATTTAACACCAGAAAGGAGTGTTTAGCAGTATCTCCCAAAAGTAATTTGTGTGCAGATCACAAAGTGGTAGAGACAAGTTTCATAAATGTTTGCTGATCGCCCATTACATCTAAATGTCTAAAACCAATATGTTTCTTGCACATCTTAAGTATGGCGTTTTTATTTTGATTAATCAAAATGAGTGAGATGGAAATATGTCCCTTTGGAAATCACAACCTGCATGTTGTAAAGTTGGAATAACGGGCCTCTTTGAAGAGGAATTCCACAGCCTCATAGAATGTATGACGCAACAATTGTTGTCAGCAGACAGCAGATAAGACCCTACTTTTATCCATAAAACACAAAATTAAACTCGTTTTCAAAATAAACACACGTTTGAATGGGAAACAAAAAAATATTACAACAGTTTGAGAAATACTCCTATTTGCTTTCTTTCCATAATTAAGATGAGAAGATCCATACCACTCTCATTTGGTACCAATTTTCTCATCTTATAGGCAAGAAAGTTAATAAGCATATTTTAAAAAATGTGAAACTATTCATTTAAAATAATAAGGTAAAAATAGAGAAACATAGTGAAGGAGAGTAAACACACAGCTAAAGCTATGGCTTTATTTAGGTATTGAATTTGATGCTCCCTGCAGCTATGCAGTAATTAGCTATCCAACAGCTTTAGGTAGCTTACCAAATGCTTTTCTCTCCCTCTACTTTTTCAACCTTCTTGCCCAATCTCTGTCTTTCTTTCTCTCTCTCTGGTGACAACCGTGCCATTACTGCATCTCCAAGGTGACTGACAGCTTCCTCAAATGGCAGTGTATTGGCTGCACTGTGATTGATAGGTTTGCCTCACACCTCTGTAACCGTGTGTGCCATTGTTTGATGAGCATCTGTCTAAAAGTGAATTCTCAAAACACACACTCAGCCACCCCATTGCTCTTAGCGGGCTTCTCTTCCCCCGCCACTTTATAATATTTTTTCTATTGGACTGATTTAAGATGCACTCCAGTTTACAGTGCCAATTTTCCATCTCCATTACAATAATGTTCCAGAAGTCCTGAAGAGACCTCTTCTGCTGGGTGGCCATCGTGCTTAAATGACTATCATTGCACTCATGAAACAATTTCCCAATGTTTCTTTTTTAAATCACATACTCGATTCAACTTTGTCTTAAAACTAGACATTCAGGGCTTTTTATTTATGAGACTACTTGTATGAATATTGCTGCAGGCATTTAATTTGGTCCTGGAAAAAAGAAAAAAACAATGTATTTGTCAGGCTCCTAATCTGCTTTAAGCTTGTAAAACCACATAATTCCCCCATCGCCCTTTGAGGGTTAAAAAAAAGAAGTAATTTAATGTCATCTCAGGCACGTGTGTGCATTTACAGTTTTGTATGAAGCCCCCATTGTACCACTTAAGCTGCACTGCACAGAGAAAATTAGTTTGCCCTTCTGCTCTCTATCTGGGCCATATAGTGGCATACAATTCATACTGGAGTAAAATAGCTGAGATAAAGCCAATGCTGGAGGCCAGTTTGAGTATCACTGAATGTGTGAAGAGATGAATTCTAATGTGTAGATATCTGTGGAAACCTACTAAATCCAACCGAAAGACTTGCATTACAAATACACACCAACACATAGGTAGACAAAAACACAAGTAAATCACAACCATATTGGGATTTCAATTAACAACATGTCTTGTTAGCACATACGCCGCAGTAAAAGTTGAATCAAGGCTGTTCCGAGAGGTTATGACTTATAGATTTTACGTGTGAAAATCCTCACTTCCTAAATCTCCAGAGTACACACCAGTGGAGCTTTATTCTCGATGGCTTCAGTCGACACAGCAGCCTGGTGATGAATGGGCAGTGGCACTGCATGCTGCATTCAGACCTACAAGTCCTACAAACCTTTCTCTGCCTAATGACACTGCAGAGGGCGGGGGTTGGACCATCCATCAGAGGTCCTAAGCTCATCACTGTCTATGGGAAGATAACATCGTTGTGCAATGTGGAGCTTCACCCGTCCTTTACTCATCCTAAACTCGCTCTTTGTTTTCTTTTATAAGTGACCTGTTGCCCTCGCTCTTAAGTTGTCCATCTATGTGCTTGCTTTTCTTTTACCGTCCCTTCTCTATCGGGTTTCTTTCACCTCTAACCCTGACCTACCATTTTAGGCCTTACTTAACTATGACTGTATGTGCTGGCAAAGGAAAGCTATGCTTAATGGAAGTGATCGTGAGTAATGCCAGTATCTCCACCTGTGCTTTTAGACAAGTCATAATGTCTGCTGTGAAAAAGGTCTATGTGGCAACATCACCGAAAGTGGGTCAAACTGGGTAAGAAATATGAGTGGTCAGACAATTCTACTGGCTGTAAACAGTGGATCTTTCATTAGAGGTAAAACTGAAATAACTAAAGTAATAATCCCAGAAACACAATGGAACAATGGAAAGTACAATGGAAAGTACTTCAGTTGTGTACAAAGGACAGTTTGGGTAACAATTTTAGCTCCATTTTTCCTTCCACAATAATTTGACTAATTTGGGGGTTTGATCTCAGTTTATATTTTATTTCAATTTCTTCAACTGTTTTCTCTTTTGCCTTCAACCTATTAACTCCATCCATGTAAACCGCCAGCCCTCTTTCCATCCCACTTCTATGGTTGGAGGTGGGTGTCATGTCCCTGTTCAACTGTCTCCTGTCCTCAGTTTAAACATAAAACGATACAGGCGACATTGAACTCTGGGTATTGAAAGGAGGTGGGTGTGGCCTGATGTTTTTGAACAGTGAGGGGAAGTTAGAGCAAGAGAGAGTAGGAGAGATGTAGTGTAGTCTAATTGGGCTGCCTTGCTCCCTTGTCACTGCTGAAGGTCAGAGCCATCCCTCACCAACAGCACCGCCGTGACAGGTGAAGCACCTGTGATTGACATCCTATCAGCTGTCTTTTTACATCCTCACACATACGAGAACCCACAGGCGCACACGCACAGAGGTACACTTTGTTACGCAAAAGCATACATGCATGCACATACCTGCACGATATTCCACACACTTGCCACACTTGCGCACACTTCCTTTCTTTCCCAAACACACAACGCGCCTATCCAGCCGCCATATTTCAGATGGCAACCCATTCATTGTCACAATGACACTGGCCCTGACGAGGCACACTCCATTTCTCTCCAACCTCATGCTATCTGTTAACAGATCAGGTGTGGACCAATATGTATTCACCATCATATCACAATGGCCCATCAGCCTTCTGGCTGGTACGGAGAATAATGACTCATTTTAACAGTATTAGTGCCACAGCATAATGTCGCTACAAAGGGACCTCAGGAAACAGAAGGTTTCTGTTGCAGAGTAAAAGCAAAACGGATACAAAGCGGATGCTTCAGGGAACAGTAGCAAAGTGCCTGGAGAATCTCTGAGACCTTGAGTCTAACAGTATTGGCAGTGCACCATTTTGTGTAAAACACTATTACAATATTGTGCTGCATCTATTATACTAGGCACACATATTTTCTAACATTGACAAAGAGATACTATGTTGATGCCAAATTGTTGTATCACTAGTTTGTTTTGGCCATACTGTCCATCATACATATCATCATATATGTATATGTATGTATGTATATATATATATATATACACATATATATATATATATATATATATATATATAAGAGATACTTTGGGTAAGCCTTTTACTGTTCACCTTAATTTATTTCTTTTAAATATGTCTGGCTAACCTGGAGGTTTGTTAACAACCTGTCTGAGACTGTTCATGTTTCTTGCCCCGTCTGACCATTAGTGATGGCGCTGCATTCCCAGATCTCAGCAGATCATTTGTTGAGTATAATATTATTACAGATGGGAGTGATTAGCCTGACAAGCCATTAAGATGTTGGGTCTGAGAACTCACCATTGACAGGGCTCAATCCGAGGGGCGGGATAAACGGTTGTCTTTCAAATTCACTCTGCACGCAATAGGATAGCACTACAACCAGGCAGAGCAACGAAGAAGGTAGCAGAGCTAGTTGATAGATTAAACTTTTGCCGTATCCGGTCGGCAAAACTCCGAACACATCTTCCTTTTTTTAAGAATGATTTCTGTGCCGTTCTTTGTTCTTTTCTCAAAGAAAAGCTTAACTCCAAGTCTTCCAGAAGACCGCTGTTCCCAGCAGGTGCAGCCATAAGCCCCGCCCACCGACTCTATGCACGATGTGATTGGCCTGACCAGAGTTTGGTTTTTCCAGCTCACAAGCCAACGGAGAGGGCCTAGACCCCCCTGGCTGCAAATTAAATTTGCTGCCGCTAGGGTGTGTCTAGATTTCTAGGCTAGGGAGTGATGGCCAAAACTACGAACTTAGGAGCAAAGTTGAAACAAACTGGATTTAATACTTTAATGTTTAATGTTTTAAATGTTCACCTTACTCACGTGTATTTTGCCAAGTTATTCAGGTACTTCTTCGCTATTCGTTAATTCACAGTTTTTTCTTGACTTGTTCCGAACTTCGGTAAGTCCTCAGGCTTTATTTGTAACATATTTTAAACCTGGAGGTATAGAAAGTTTAAACTTTAACCATGTTTTTTCATGGGCTTTAAAGGCCAATTAAAGTCATCATTATTCAGCTCCAAACTAGAACTCTCCACTGTCTCCACACATCTAATGCCAAGAAAAGCGGACTAGTGTCCTTGCTGCATTAGCCCAGCCTGTCCTAATCTTACAGTACCTGCTGCATCAGGCTTCTTTTATAATGCAGATCAGAGCCAAACACAGTCCTATGGTGCATTGTCTTGGTAAGAAGAGTGTTGTCATTGTAAGAAAAAGGGCATAGTGGCCTTTGCCAAGCTGTGTGGGCGGGATGAGATGAAGGGTTAAGGTCCTTCAAAAGCAAGATACCAAAAGCCGCTTGCCTTTGCCATTTATGTCCCAGATGGGGGTCACACAATGCAGCCTCCTTGCTTCCGCTTTCTTTGTGTTATCCCTCTGCTCACTACCTTTTCACTCTAACACTTTGTCCTTTATTGTGACCAACTCCCACACCCGTCTTCAAATTCCTTTTTGCTCACTTCGGAAAGAGAGCAAGCAGGACTGCCTCAGAGTGCCTGGGCCTCAGAAGATGTATAATAAATGCTTCATTGCCAAACAGATGGAAAATTACATACATCATTTTTGTACAAATGTTACAACTCTGGTGGAGGAGGGATAGAAAGTTTAAAGACATAAAACATTAACCATAAAAAGATCTGTGGAATACCAGCAGGGGCTCTTCTCCCACTCATTGAATTTATATCTTCGATCATAATCACAGAGGTGTGTGATTGCAGGGTACAGACGTGTTAAAATGATCATGTGTGTGTTATGACAGCACCGTGGCAAGGAATGGCAAGCTATACTTTGCATTGATAAATATGAAAGAAGGCAGAAAGACCGACCTTTCTGGAGCCAATCTGAATAAGTGTGTGGAGCTGCTCTTGGGTACAGCTACAAATGGAGTGGAAGTGTTCATTAGTCATCTCAGGGCTAGAAGGAGACTTCGACATGGAGGAACAGCAGTATTCTCATAGACTTCATTAGGGTATATGAGGTCTTCTTCAAAATTTTTCCAATATAGAATTTTGTGTGTGTGCCTTTTAGCCTGCTGCGAGGACCAGAGGACGAAGCCGCGAGATGAAACGTAAACATGACGAATGAGTGTTCGTGCTAGGCTAAAGGCTTACCCCAGCAGACCTGCTCGCCCGACTGTTTTCACAGCAAATGCCCGCTCTCTGGAAAATAAACTGGACTACATTTTTACACAATTTTGTTCCTCTATATACTGTATATTGATGGCGTACAACATAGTTTCTTATCTTATAGTGTAGCCTTGAATTATCTGCAGCCATGAGCATTTGGCTACAGTAAAGTACTTTCACCAAAGGGACGTGCACACCAATAGAAACACTATGTCTCTCTCTGAAATGACATCAAATGACAGACGTCTAGTTATTTCTCAGACCACTTGATATGCAATTTGCTGAAAGATGGAATTTTTGCCCAACGACGCCAAACATTTAATGCCTACCCCAGCTTTAATTACACGTTTACTCTTTGGCTCAATCCCATATATTATTCCGGTCCCAAAATTGTGTGGAGGGTTCACCATGTTCAGAGCTGATAAGGATGGTAAGGAGTGGAGGTTTATTGCAAAACCTTGCACAAGTATAGTTGTGTGCACATCCAATCTAGGGCTGCACAATTAATCACAATTTTATCGAAATTGCAATATGAACTAGTGCAATATCCAAATTGGCAAAATATGTGTTAAACCATTCTAAAATAAAGTATTGTGGTGCTGCAGAGACATCCCAGCCTACAAATCGTACCCTACAGACTAAAGAAAAAAATCTTTCTTTGGTACAGATCCTCGCAAAAAAATCTTCACTTCAATCATTTTTTATTTTATTTTTTCAATGAAAATGAGAATAATGATACAAAAATAATCATTCCCTCCAATATCGTAATATAATTAGGCCAAAAGAAGCATAGCAGAGTCAGTATGAAACTTACCTTGCTGTGTATTGCAAACACTCATAGACAATGTGTAAACACAGGATAATATAAACCCATCAGGGACAACTTTGCTTTGATAGCAGAAGCCTGAAATCATAATTTTCCATTCTTCTACACTACGGTTTCCCTGCGTGGGATCAGTAAAGTTTTTCTTAATACAATAAACAGTATTTGAACAGGATATCTCAATCCCAAATGAGGAACATCAGCACAATATTCGTGCATTGGATGTGCATAATGAGATGAAAAACAGCGCTCATACATAATCAGAGCCGTTAAGAGTAGTATAGGTGTACTCTGGTAAATTCTCAACAATGCTCAAAAGTACTTATTTCATCCACTCTACGTTCAGATACTCAGCCAGCAAAACCTATCAGCAAGTCAAATCAGTCTACAACTAGGACAAAAAAGCCATATATGCATGCATTAAATACAAGTATAACCACATATGTAACTTTGTCTGTGAGGACCTTCACTGAACAATTAAGCTAATTTTAACAATTTTAGTGATGGCCCTAAAAGAGCACTTGCAAACTCAGAATACTGTTTAGTAAAACCTTCTATGTATAAAAGAATCAAACAACATTTTGAGCTTAATGACAATTGGTTAAATAGTAACCTTGGCTGCCGCGTGTGTGTATATTTGTGTGTGCATATGTGTGCGATTTAATGACGAGAGGCTGCTCCTGAATGGAAGCCCACGGCCTCATACTGCACAAGGTCATTAGTGCTAATGCCACAGTTTTAGCCATCTGCTGAGATTGTTTACACTTGCCTAGATAATTAGCTCCTAATTAGTTGTGGATGGTGGGGAATATATGCTCTGTCTGCGTACATGTTTGTGTGTATTTAAAATGATGGTGTGTGTGCATCAGTAAATATACTATTGTTATTAAGAAAGGCAGGTTGACCTGGGCAATTACAGACTGGCTATAGGGAGGAAGAGAGAGAGAGAGAGAGAGAGAGAGAGAGAGAGAGAGAGAGAGAGAGAGAGGTAATATTAGAAAACGGTCCATATAATTGTCTGTCTACAATATCAAACACAGTTCATTAATTCAACACATGAAGAAAGAATTTATCTATTTGCAATAGATTCTTAATTGTAACCAAACACTTAAAAAGACATCCATCAGGGCAAAACAGCTGCACGGAGAGCACAAACGTATAGTGCAACAAGGACTGGGATGTAAATGTTTTTGTTTGTACTTTCTTGACTTTTGCTCTCATTTGATTGGAATTCGATCTCAAAACTATTTTTTTTTTTTGCATTTGATATTTTTTAATTACAGCGCTCTCTTTTTCTTTCAAATGTATTAAATTTGACAGCATATTAAAAACAATTTTATCAGCATTGGGCGCCGCAAATGGAATTCCATTCAACTCCTGTACCTTGATGGCAGCAAAAGTTTCAGAGATATTTCAAAATCTGGCCCATAAACATCCAAAACTTGCCGATTGACTCAATGGTGAGAATGTTTTTTTTTTTTGTGATTTGGGTGAACTGATGCTTTAATGGCATTACTTTTTTTTCTGTCTCTGAAGTTGCCCCCTGTGGAAGGACAACACTGTGCAACAAGACCACAAACACATTGCACATGTATGTAGTGAAGCTGCAATGAGCTGGCATTTTAATTTAAAGGCAAGACAAACCACAGACTGGCCCTCAAATCCAAAGAAACACAACATCCAGATTGTGCCTTTTTTTTTTAGCATTTTCTGTTCAACAATTTCCCCTCGTTTTCCGCCTCTTTGTTCTTCTCTTACAGTTCGTATCAGGAGAGAACGCAGATTCTAATCACTTGATGAGATTACACCTTGTGCCCATGTGTTTGTAACAGAGCATGTGGTTTCTCCTATAATCTCCATGAGCCTTTATAGTAAAACAGATGTCGTGGAGGGAGATGGCCCTAATCCCGTGATGTACTATAATCCACAAGTCCTCTGAATGGTATCACAGAGGATATTATATTATATTATGTTTCCTGGTTCAGCAGATGTTACGTGAGGAGAAAGGCAAGGTGGCTAAGGGGTTTGCGTTGGGGACTCATATATAAAAGACTCTTTGAGAGGTCAGAGGTAATGTTGCTGGTCTCCCAGCTCCTGCATGTCTGGGTAGATTCAACTGTGCACTGCACCAACAAGCCTCTAAATCAATCGCTGAAAAAACACAGCAGCACACGCCTTTGTTTTACAAAATAAGGACCAAAGGGGAATCAGAGACCCAAAGCTACCGTGGTGTTTGGATATTTGCTAGCATATCTGAAATGCAGCCTGGGGCCATATGAAAAGTTAAGTTGAAAACAGGGCTGTTTGCTTCTTTTTTCTTGTAAGGAATGAGATGTGACAGCCATGGGTGTGGAAGAGCAGCAGCGGAGGAAAACAGTGAAGCGATGCTTGGGGGTTGATTTAACACGTAGGTATGGTGAAACAGATGAGAGGGGCATAACCTCAAGCCCACACTGTCAGATCCAGCAAGAGAGCTCATTCTGTTCTATTAAACAGCTTGAGTTGTGACCCTCTATGACAGGGTCTGTGTGTAGTGTCTCAAGTGCTTGCCCAGCCTTCCTCCAGATGTTGATAAGATTGCTCTTGACAGCAGATGTTTCAAATTTTCTTTTGCCACAAACTTGAAACAGTGACAACAGTGACTTTTGTGTGGCTGAAGACCAGGATGGATAGTCAGGATTAAATGCTAACATATATCTACTTTGTCTTACTTCCCACACTCCATCTACATCAAAAACTGCCCACTTCCTTTCCATAGATTGCTGCCTGTTGACTGGTGGAGAGTGTGGTTTACTGTACACCAAATAATGCAAACCTTTTCCTAGCAGCGTTTAGCTCAATAAACCCAGCAAAACACCACACTGGTACGCCGCAAAAAAAAAGGAGTTTATTTCACACTAATCACTCATCTTGGGTAATGGAGCTTAAAGTCCATGGAGTATGAATCTCTGGCAGATGGCAAATAATAATGCCTCTCTATTGTTGATAAGAGGCTTGAAAATTGAGAATGAGCAATGCAACAATGAAATGAAAAAAAAAAAAAAAAAAAACTTTCTTCTTCCCATTTAAATTTGGGAAATGAGAAGGAAAAAAAAGTGGGAATATAGAAACATGTCTTACAAAGATAATTATTCTAGACATGATACATATTAGTATATAATAGTCCAAGGCTGAGAGCATCACTTCACTCAAATGTAAAAGATGTGTTTTTAGGAAGGAGTTGAGAATAAAAATCTTGCCCGGGGCCCCCTGCAGCCAGCACAGTTCAAAGATGTTATTGGCCTCCATGATCTCTTCTGGACTGGGACTGGGGAAAAAAAAATCCATATTTATGTTTTTACCAGATCAAAGGATCACTGTTCAAAAATAAACACACTATCCACTGCATCCATTGCCTCCCTCCTCCATCACTCAACACTTCAAATTCGAATACTTTTTCACCTCAGAAAATCATTGTTTTCACAGCTCAGCAGTGTTAACTAAGTTCCAACTGAGTTAGGTGCAGAAAGGAGTTTGATCTCGCCTCGGCCAGTCGACACTCAATTGGAGGCCTCGTACTCAGATGTGATAAATGTAACTGAAGCCGAAAAGGTCAAACTCTCGGAGAAAGCTGACACCCACGGCTGGGGGCACCTCATTTTGAGCAAACCTTCTCTTGCTCCACACCAGCTTGTGTGCTCTTTTAACTTTGCGTCGTGTTTTGCATGTCAAAGAAGGCCATGTTTTATCCCGAGGAGAGATGTAAAGACGAAGGAGCGATGTTGTGCGAGTGTCGGCCAGGAGGAAAAGGGCACCGGGGTTTTAGAGATGAGAGGTTGGCAGAGAGGCGCTTTTGCTGTTCTGGCAATGAGCAAAAAAAGAACAGCATCCGCTATTAAGTACAGCTTTAGATGTTTAAGATGTTTTAATGTTTCTGCAAGTATTTTTGATGTAGTGAGTTCATAACAAAATTCAAGCTGAAACATGCTGAAAACAAATCTGAACTTCAATGTTTAACATCTCCAAACAATCGATATGCATGTGTATTATCTTTATGAAATGCTTAAAGTCAAATCACAAGTCATCCATTTTGTATGTGATCAGAAAGCCTTGACAATGCCAAATGTAGGTTTGGCAAAAGATTTCGGGAGATACTTCAGAAATCCTCCTCTTTCAAAGCCTCTGAGTGGGTGGGTCGGTGAATGTGTTTGATTGAGAGAGAGAGAGGGGGGGAGGGGGCACCAGAAAAGTGAACTTGTGCCTTTAACTGCATCTTAAAAGACAAGAACAGACTGCCTTTTGTTAGCAGTGATATTAAAGGAATAGTTCTGCTTTCTTGCTGAGAGTTACATGAGATCATCTGCAGCGATGAAACTGGAGATAGAGTGGTTCTGCGTGGGAAACAGGGCATTTAAAGGGTCAGTTCACCCATGAACTTACTTTAAGGCGTAGTTTGACTGTATTTCTTCCTGAGAGTTATATAAGAAGATTGATAACACTGTCATGCCTGTATGATAAATATGAATCTAAAACCAGCAGGCAATTGGCTTAGCTTGGCATAACTACTGCAAAAAAAACAGGGGAAACAGTTAGCTCTGTACAAGGGTAAAAAAGATCTACCTGACCTCTAAAGCGCACTAATTAACACATAATACATTTAGTTTAAAATGTTCAAAAAAACAAAATGATAAATTTGTTGTGGTTTCACAGGTTGTTAACCCTAAACCACAAAGTTATTTCCTTACGCTTCCAGTCCTTATGCTAAGCTAAGCTAAAGCTGACTGCAGTTTCATATTTAGCGTACAGAATTAAGCATGGTCATCAAGACGTCAGCTGCAAAGCTAATTTGGTTTGTGTCTAATGTCTCTTGAAAAAAACAAGCGAGGCACTAATTTCTGAGAGGTATCCACGTAGCATATTGCTGCACTCATTCTCTGTGTGAGAAGTTCTCATCAGTCCAAAGCTAAATGAAACATCAAGGCACCAAAGCAGAACTAATCCACCTACGTTTAAAATTCTACAATTATACCAAAATCACTATCCAATTATGCTGACACAGGACACTCAGGCACCCCCACACAAAAGAAATAAAGAACGAAAAAGCTTTTACAATACTGTTAGCCAAGTCCACCTTGGACTTGCAGGAACACAATGTAGAAAAAGAGAAAAGAGGAGAGTGAGAAAAAAAAAAAAAAAGTGGGAGCAATTATGTCTGCCAAGGACAAAACAGTAATGTAATAAGACCCTGTGTCAAGGAAAATGTCTTCCCACTGGGAAACATGGTCGCTGACACAATGCATAGATCAATAGTCGCCCAATGGAGCTCCCGTCACAGGCCTAATCAAAAATAATAACAATGATAATAATTGTAATGGCCTAGTCACACTAATAATGTCCATAACAATTACAATGAATAGCATGCTGTCCGATGTGAAGCTTCTAACAGTCATTGTCCATTTAACAGAATTAATCATGCTTGTATGCTATAAGTGGATGTTTGGCGCTCCTGCGGCTTAAATGGAACATCTCTCATCTGTCACCTCCAGTACAGATAACTGAAGCAAGAAAGAGACACATACATTTATAAATGACGTGTTTCATCTCCATTTGGGCAGGGATAGGTCAGACTCACTGATCAGGTGGATGGACGGACGCAGAGCGGAACCAAAGTCCGTGAGAGGGGGTGACGAGAAAGAAATGCTAATGGGCTAAGTGAGGCTTGTAGGGGAAAGTAGCATTAATACCCATTTAATGGACTGTGTGAGGATGTGAGGGGTCTGTGTGTCTGCGTAAGTGTGTTTTGTGTCAGACGTCGGCTCAAGGTTTAGCCGTTCTGCGGAGAGCCATTGTGTGTTAGTTTAAGCCTCAGATTTAACCCCGCTGCACAGGGAGCAAGATCAGCTAACTGTCAGCAAAGTTATTACAGCTACACACCAGTTGTAGGATTACTCTCTGTGTGATTTCGTGTGTGCCTGAGCGGAGGTGTGTGAGGAATATCAACGAGTTTACATTAAGCAGATGTGACAGTACAATGAAATGTTGTTTGTGTGCCTCTGCGAGTGTCTAAATGTGTGCATACACGCGTGATAATGTGTCACATTGCATGACATGCGTATACGATATGTGCTTGTCTACTTACCTGTCTAAAGTAATCTGTTGCCTTATGTATGTGTTGCTCTCTGTCACCTCGTCACTGTTATTGGTGTGGGCATATTTGAACGGAATGCAGTTTCTCTGGCAGCGAAAACAGGGATGATTGGATTGATCACGGGCGTCAATCACACATTGTGATTGATGAAGGTAGTCAATGTTTTTTTTTGCTATTTTGAGGCAGCAGGAAGTGATCGCGCCGTTGACCAACAGATGGTCTTAAGTCAATAGCGCAGCATTTCACTGTTATTTTAACAGCAAATTAGTAAAATGTGCCTAGGCTCGTGCACAGCGCGCGCACACTATGCTTGTTACTTACACACACACACAACACACACACACACACGGAAGTGCAGCAGCACACAAACACGCAAAAGATTACAAATATTACGGTGCAATTCCGCCATCATAATAGCAATGCGCAAAGGTACAAACGCGCCTGACTTTTAAAGGAAATGGGAGATGACACTCTGATTTGTTTATTGCATGTTACACCCAAAACACACCTATGAATTAATGAAGACACTAAGTACAACTCTTTTGAACCGCCGTCAAACTAGGACACGCCCTAAACGACCTGCGCCATGCGCTTCACGTCGTGTATAGGGCCCATAGTCTATAAGGAAAGATATAAAGGCAGTCTGAATTCAGGGAGAGCATGAGGATTTCATGGCGATGAAATGAAATCCATATGGCCGCCAGATGCCAGCCGTAGATACATGTCTCTGACAAACGTTTGACAAACTTTTGATTTACTGAGTATCCCAAACGAAAAATACTGCAAACAAAACAGGGTTAATTCTAATTCATCACTTTTGGAAGATATATCATTAAACAAAAGTTACAAATAGCTGAAAAAACAATTCAAACGCGCAACCGAGCGCTGGAAAAAAAAAAGGGGGACAAAGAAACAAATGTGCTCCTGAAGGAGATATAAGTGATCCAGGTGAAGATGGATCAGAAACAGCTGAACAGTAAGGTGGATGAATTGTACGGATCTCTGGAAAAGATTTTGAAAGGAGAAATTAAGAAGCGTGTCAAAGAAATACAAAATATTGATCTAGAAATCGGTGCGCTAAAATCCCCCCAGGACCAGCTGGAAGAAAAAGCTTCAATTAAGCAATTCAAGCCTCTTCCAACAAGTTTGATCCTGATGACACAATAATGAAATTATTCATTCATTCATCCATCCATAAGGATTTCATGGAGCAAAGGCCACTGCCCAGTGTTTCAGTGGAAATTCAACAGACTATATTTCAACATTTTAAGCTCTACAAAAGCAGTTCACACACAGCGATGTCACACACAGTGAGATGCAACTGCAGTAATGGGCGGCTTAGATTAGTAATGTTTATAATGAATGCATATCTGTGTTTGTGGCTCTGCACCGCTGTGCGTGTGCACACAGTGTAAGTGGCTGAAATGCATTTTGCGGAAGATGATTTGATGACCACTCAGCCATATTACTTCCAAACCTCCCTGACTATTTCCTTCCAACATACCAGTATACAGACATCACAATCCAAATTGCTCAAACACAAATTATCCATCTCCGACCTCTCTTCAGTCAAGCACTCAGCTAACGGGTGTCTTCCTGAGCTTCCAGGTGGAAGAGGGAGGGAGACGAGACGGCAAGACAGTTGTTCCATCTCCCTCCCTCTTTTCTTGTCTCTTATCTGCAGATGTCTCCTCTCGTCTCGTCTCCCTCTCGACTCTTTTCAGAGGTTCTATTTTAAGAGCTTAGAGTTTTTTTGAGTTCCCTTCGAACATGCTGTCCCTCCGACAAAAGGAAACAAAATCTGTCTGTGTGTACAGTATGTCTCTGTGCGTACGTGTGGATTGAGATTGTGTGTGTATGAGTGTGCGTACCCTGCCGGCCTGTTTGTGACATTTACGTGACTATTTACACAACCTACACATCCCCAGTTAAAACAGCAGACCCAAACTGAGTGCTTCCAGATGGAGACTCTGTAAACCACAGTGGCCCATCCTTTCAACCAAACACACACACACACACACACACACACACACACACACACATAGTGGAAGCCTGTCCTGCTGGGCCACACCATATCTCACTCTCCCACTATGTTTATCTCTAGTGACAACTTTCTAGGCCAGGCTATTGTTTCACTGTTTATCTGAACCTCAGGCTCCAAAACCAGCAGCACTATGATTCAGTCTTTCTGCTCCCTTTTATAGACTGTGGGTATGAATTTGGAAAGAAAGCGGTTTGGAGAGGAATGAAGTCGGGGCAGCATGCTAAGAAATAAATGTTTTGTTCAAGGCCTCTTGAAGGTCTTATCATTCAAAACTCACCAAAGCCTGACAGGCATGGATGAGACGGGAGATAAAGTGGTTCTGCAAACGTATAACAAGGATATAAAGGGTCAGTTTAAAAGTCAAAACAGCGTACTTTACTTTAAGTAACAGTTTGAGATTTTGTGTAATACACTTATTTGCTTTCTTGCTGACTGAGAGTCTAGCTTCATATTCTGCATACAGACATGAGAGTGGAATCAATCTTCTCATTCATCTCTTAGCAAGAAAGCAAATGAATGTATTACCACAAATGGTGAGCTATTCCTTTAACCCTAGTAGTGTCTAGTTTATGGGCTAATATTGGGAGATTTCCACCTATGAAACGATGCTGCTAAAGTAATAGTAGTAAAAAATAGATTTGAAAAACAAAAAAACAAACAGCTGTGTGTCTTTTCAGAAACAATAAGGGTTTTGGCTGTGGATAATCCACAGAGCTCGCTGTCAACACTTCTCATAGAGACTCTGGTCTTTAGCAGAAACAGTGAAAAAATGTGTTCACAGGGAGGTCTGTGGATTATCCAGTAATAAGGCTTTGCGATAAGACACAAATACTGTTGAGATTTTAAAATGTAATTTTTCAAACAAACTTTCATTCACCTCTGTATTGTGATATAGGGGAAAAAAGAACTGAGACACAGCAAATAAAACCAAAACTATCTGCATGGCTAAATACCACAAGAGGGCTACAGCAGAGTTCTTCACTTTAGAGATATCTTTTTTATATTCTCTATTTTTTTTCCCTCTATATTTATCCTGTCATTTTCTCTTCTCCTATTTTTTTCTTATCCTCAACTCTCTTCGCTTCTCTCCCACAAGGCCTCATTGTGGTCGATGCGTTGTAGAGATGGTGAAGTCCTTTGGAATCTCATGATGAGCCAAGGACAAGAGAAACACGGTAAACAAGGACAAACCGCCGCACGCAGCTGACTGGAATGAGCATGTCTCACATGCAAACAGTTCTCCATTCAAAAAGGCAATGATGAACAGAATCCATCAATATGCCCTTTGACAACGTAATTCACAAATGATAAAATGTTTAAACGAGATTAAACGTGACGAGATTTCTCGTTGAGGTAAAAAGTGTCTCGCGATATCAGTACACAAGTGCAGAGCAGCAGCCTTGAAATTAGCATTGAAGATCCACGGCCCGTTCTCTCCAAGAACTCGAACCTCCTATGGCGCCATTTTGACACTACAAAGAGATCACCTCCCGTTAGCGTTCCACTGACTAGCATTCATGTCAGTCACTTGAGAGTGAATAACTTTACATTTGAAGCGCTTAAAGACTCTATTTGTCCATCGTTTATTTCTAAAGAAACACGACAATGTATAAAAGGATCCATTACCTTGTACCTCACGTTTGTAAAAATAGGCTAACGATTGTGTCACATAGTAGAGGAATTACTGTTTAGTACAGGAGAAGTTTGCAGGCAGTTTCGACTTACATGAGCTGTTTAGGTTTAATTACTAAAGTTAACTAGCATTTTAGTTAGCAATAATTAGCCTGTGCCCATGTTATCTCCTTACATATACCTACACTCTCCGTCTCTATAAGATTGGGAATGATTGAGTTTTCTCTTGGCACAGCTACCAGAAGACTTCCAACTTTCAGACACGTTGCTCACGTCACATTTACGTTGTCTCTCTCAGGTGGAGGCTGCGCAGTAAAGCTAACGATCACCGGGAAAGTGCTTCTAATAGCCTTCACTGGTCTCCGTCCAGAGCAACGGGATCTGTTGGTCCATTCTTATATACTGTCTATGGTTCTCTCTCTCTCTCCCCCTCTCTTGGCCGAGACGCAATTTTTTTTCTTCCTCCTATGGCCCCGCCAAGACCCACCCTTCAATAGCAGCTCGATTAGTTGGGGTTACGCATTGACCTCGAGTGGTTAAGGTTAGGATAGCCGATTGGTCAGGGGATAGGACCTGTACAAATCGGGTTACGTTACCTTGCGTTAACAAGGACGCCTGGCCAATAGTAGTGTGTGAATGCTATTGAAGGGCGGGTCTTGGCGTGGCCACTGTAGGAACAAAAATTGCGGCCGGGCGCCGCAGTGTGCAGTTCACTGTGGCGCTGTCTCGCGCGGAGCACTCTTTTTTGCTGTTAGAATGAGCCGGGAAGCAGACAGCAAAACCTAACTTTACTTTTAATGATATTACACGAAGAAAAATTATACCCCTTCGTCCTATAATGGTCGTAAATCCATACTAGAGTAGCCTACTTCTTTCCTTGTTTACTGCTGCAATGAATAAAATGCAGAGGAGGAGAAAAGAGCATCTGACCTTCACAAAAATCATCTTTTGTGTGCTTGATGGTAATTTATTTGTGCTTTACTCTACAATGAAAAATTGTCTGAGTGAAGAGACTATCTCTCCACCAGGCTACATATAGAATAAGTACATAACTGTTAGTTATACAGGAGAGAAGTCAGTAATTTGAGTTTTTGGCATAACCATTCAGTGCTCGGTTTTCATTTAGTGACTTTCAATTGAATAAAGGAAGGATAAAGGAATCCAGTCTTATTTCTTCATTGAAGTTTTCTGTAAAATAGTGTTGAAATCTCGTCTTGTCTCCATCTCGTGCACCCAATCTCGTGCCTCGTGTCGTGAGCTGGATGTCTCGTCACACCCCTAGTTATTCATTATAAAAGTGCAATGCAGTTAATGAGAAAACAGCATTAAAATCTGAAGATGGGAAGAAGCAGAATGACTGCTCGCATCCTCAGTGGATGGTAAGTCCACTCTGTTCTTAGGGAGCTCTGGTAAGCTTACAGCCCATTTCGGTCTGTTTCATTTCTGACAAAGCGGATGTCCTGAAAATCCCCCCTTCACTCTACACCGTCCACAGGCCTAGCTCAAAGCTCCGGCACTGACTAAGAACCAGTCAGAAACACCACACATTCTTTTTAATCCCCTCCTCTTTTGGCTTTGCTGTTCCTCAGTACAACTCAGAACATGCAAGTGCATTAACTTCTGGCTCAGGCGCTCGGTTCGGCTATTAACTTTGTCCAATAGGCCGACATATAACAGAGATGGCTTCCATTTGTAAACCGTTTTTTTTGATAATAAAACCATTTTTGTTCCTGCCTTTCCATTTCTCCGCAGACTTAGAATGAGACGGATTCTGCTTTAAGAGATAACGCTAAACCAATAGGCTCCTGAAATTCAATACACTGGCTATGCCTTACACATCTGGAAAACACTGCTGTGCCAGTGTGGACTTCTATCATTCTGTATGCTCATCCTGCCGGCATTTGATTCATTTGATTCATTTTGCTGGGTATATGGGGAATATTTGAAAAATCAGGGGTTTCACTGAAACCAGAAATATATAAGCACCTGAGCTGGGAGGCAGTGGTTGTGGAGAGGGGTTGGGGACTATAAAGCCCTGGTGGACAAGCATATTTTTTATAATATTTGTTATACATATTTGGTAATACATTCAATGGCTCAAGGCTTCAGTCGATGAAAACGGCACTTAAGGTAAATTAGAAATGTTATTTGGTAATGTAAAGAGGCCGACAAGTTTGTGTGTTTTTTTTAATTTATTTATATAATCATATAATAATGCCTATGGTGAGTTAGTGCATACAGTCCATGTCTTAGAGGATGCCTGATTGCCACGCTTCAAATGCATTCACATCCAAAGACAAGAACAGCGAATACAGGGCAGCAAAAGTGTGGCTGGGGGGGAGGAAGAAAATAAATAAAAGAACAAAAATAAATAAATGAAACATAAAAAAGAAATCAATTTAAATAATAATCACTAATACTTACTTTTGCTGCCACTAATGCTATACTACTACTACTACTACTACTACTAATAATAATAATAATAATAATAATAAAGTAAGCGGGAGTGTCCCCATGTCCACTGGCAGTGAAGCAGGATCGGGGCAGGGAGCTCCAGATTGGGTAAATTTTATTTTGTAGTAATATGAAATTTAAAATTTGGGTTGAAAGGAGGAATAAGTTGACCCAGCCTTCCTTTCCCATGCCGCCAGTCAGAGTGCCCTGAATGGAGCTTCAGCCCTGTTCCTTTTAATAAGGATTTTGGTAAAGGCCGTTATACAACTTTACATGTTTTGGGAACGTGTGAAATGGATACAGACACTATGAGAGAGAAACAGAGAGAGAGGAAATATAAAAAGGTTTAGAAAAGAAAAAAGAACTGACCTTTTCTCTGAGTCCTTGTTAGTGAGGGCCAGTAACCTCACAGTTCTTCCTCCCACACTGCTGAAGCCTTGGCAAGCCCAAAAAGAAATGCCGGCATCACAGCAGTAACACGAGACCCAACAACCAGTAACTCCACTTTCCATTTGGCCTAATGAATATGCATGCCAATAATCTTTCCTGTAATATGCCGGGCCTCTCCACCTTTTCCAAACACCGGGGAGTGCCCTGAGGTGTAACAGTCATATTAACACACTAGGATAAGAGGCTAAATGAAAATAAAGAAAAGAAATGCCTCGGGGAGATTTGCCCTGCCTGATGTTGAGTCTAATCAACGCTGTTAGAGCTCTGTGTATACACTCTTCACACAAAGGCAGAGTTGTAGGCATGGTCTCTTGTGCTGCTCAAACTTATTTTGGTTGAAAACTCTAGCTGAATCACAATAACAGTAGGTTTTTCGCTCCCAATAAGGCCAGATCTGCATGATCACTGCATTCAATGCAATGCACCCTCCTTATTCAACAAATTCACATTTCACACTCATTCATGTGTTTCACACTTCTGGATAATTGATGAATGCACAGGACATCACACAGAGTGTCAAATAAATAGGATGAGAAGGATTTACATCTGAGCCATCTCAGCTTCCACCCTCTTTTATTTCCTCACGTTTAATCATATCCCATTATCTGCTAGAGGTAAATAAGTCTCTTCCAGGCGGCAATTTACATTTCACAAATCTGTGTGTTTCTAATCCTTCTCACGGTTCTAGGGTGAGATCCAAGTTATCTCAGACAGAATCATTTCCATACACAGGATGATTTTGGGGCGACAGGATATCCTTCATGTTTTTTTTTTGCCGCAAATGGCCTCTGAATTTCAGGCTTGCCCAAAACACTTAAGACCTTTATTACAGGCACTTAACCATAGGGCCCGTCAGTGTTGGAGATGGGCTCTAAGTCACAGTTAATGGGCTGACACACACACACACACACACACACACACACACACACACACACACACACACACACACACACACACACACACACACACACACACACAGGTTATGGTATCATTATGGTATCATCATCTGTTCTCAGTCAGCAGTGTAAAACTACCAGTGTTTGACGCAATGAGGAGATTATCGTGTGGATCAAAGGGTTTTTGTGTCTACATACAGAAGTGTGTGTGTGTGTGTGTGTGTGTGTGTGTGTGTGTGTGTTTACTGAGTGTGTGATTGCGTTTATTGTGCATGTATCTGTGTAGCCCTTGCAGACTCCTTAACAAAAGTCATATAACTGCCATAGTTTTATCATCAGTATGCAAAACATTAGCGCACACAATATCCAAAGAAGTGAGTGTGTTTATATGCGTGTGTGTGTGTGTGTGCGTGTGTTTACATGCATGTCTGCGGGGTGATTTCATTTCTTATTGCTTTTTCCAGCGGTTGCACAGGACAATTAGCATTCTAGTCCATTCCCCTGGTCTCCTATGAGATGTCTCCTCATTTGAAGATGATACATCCCCTCAAGCTTGTGCGAGTGTGCGAGAGAGAGGGTCGAGAGACGCTCGGTTTATGTTGGAAGGTCGAGGCAGGCGAGCTGAATATGCAGTATTCCTCCACGGTCAAAGCTTTGAAGTGCAACGTTAACCTCAACCGTGATGTAAAAATGTGGCTTTTGCTTCTTAATCTACAGTGTGGGCCAAGTAATAGTTAGGTACAAGCCAGTGACTGGTTTACGGCTGTATATAACACTGACAGAACAGTGGACACGCGTAATACAGGCACGAAAAAAATGTGTTACAAATGCAAATTACACACACTTTAATACATGAACACAGACTACACAAAAACACACACACATTCACCGCACACCCGTATCGACCCTTTCTCCCATGAGTCATCCACTGCACCCTCATTCATCAATATTAGCACTTCACACACACACACGCACACAGGCACACTTTCCCAACCTAAAAGGGATAGCGGAGCAACACGCACACACACACACCATCCTTACCATCCTCACAATTACTCTGCAGCTTCCTCTATGTGAGCCAAGTAAATGGGCTGAGGGCGGACGTTAGAGGAGCAGAGGACACAGAGCTGCTCTGCAGTTTCGTGCCAAGCAGTTGACTTTTAAGCAACTAGCACCCGTGGCCCAAGCTTTTTTTCTGATGGAACCGAGCTGATGTGCCACAATTTCATTATTTCCTCAAAGGCTCTCTCTCATTTACTCATTTAATTTTCTCTTTTTGTCAGCAACTTGCGATGTGTTTCTCATGCTCTATTATCCCCCTGCTTTTCACTTTTATCAATCCGTCTCACTTGTTCTTTACTTTATATCTTGGTTTTCCTTTGTGCTTCTCTTTCCTTCTCTCTATATTCTACGAGCTTATCCTCCAGTTTCTGATAAAAAAGTAATAAGGCTTCTAATGGCTTCAATTTCTCTCTCTCTCTCTCTCTCTCTCTCTCTCTCTCTCTCTTTTTCTCCTAGTAATCCTTTGTATATTGCATTCCTGAAGATAGCCTTTGTTGTTTCTAAAACAAAGTGCAAATGTGTATGTGTGAGTGTGTGTTCTCAAGGATGCTTGTGACCATATTCCAGATATAAACGCAGGTGTGTGTGTGTGTGTGTGTGCGCGCGCATTGGCCTGTGTTTGAAGTGTGAGCTTTGGTCTTTGCTTTCCATTGTTTGTGTGTATGTGCATGCATGTTTTCAATATTTGTCTATTTATGTGTACACGTCTCCCCTGTGATTCCGCCCCACCACTTACGCCAGGAGTTTAATTGAATAGCTGAAGTGGTTGGACGTTGTAGGCTTCAGTGGAAGACTACACATAACCCCCCCTCGGGTCACGCTAGGGGCTTGCCTGGGGCTATAAAACTTTCACTAAAGCAATCCTGTGTATTCTTTGGCCGTAGAAGAGAGTGTGAATAAAAGTCCTGACATGCATATTGTGTGTTGACGTGTGAGAGGAAAGAGAAAGAAAATCACTGAAGGTTAGCATCCTACTCCTCACCTCACCTCTGCTACTTTTAAGCGCTATGGATCCACTTTTAATCTCCACTCTGATCTCCCTCCGTGGTGTAAAGAGACCCAATATGGGCCTGGGCTTTGGTCCCATTGTGCTCCTTGACTCAGACAATGCCTTGTCCCAACACACAGGATGAAAGGGCCTCATAAATACTCCAAGTGAAATGGGATCCATTCATAAGCGCCCATATAAGGGAAAGAAAGGGAACTGGTTTAAATATATTGTATAACGCAAACCTCATAAATTACATGTCTGCCAATATTTTATTGTGGTTGTATATATATGTTTTTTTGTGTATTAGAAAAATCAGTGTTCATCAGCCTTTATCACACCTCTTTTTTAACTTGTCAACACGTCCACTTCCGTCCAATGTAAAACCTTTTTCCAATATTTCGGTCCATTTTTTTTCTTCTTTTTTCTGGCGTTTCTGAGATCTTTGTACGCACAAATCACGCGAAGAAAATTTGCATAAAAACAGTTGGATCTAAAGTTATTTCCTAAGTGACTGAGGTGACAGCATCTTGGTATATCTGTGTTCTGTGATGTGTTCACGCATGGGTCAATGTCTCCATGAACATACCTGCCGTATAATTCAGCTTTTTGTTTGTATGCCAAACATTTGTATTTGGGAAGTGACAGGCACAGTTCGCTACTATTTCATGGTAAATGAGACTTCCCTTGACAAAACAAAAAGGGGAGTTTTTTTTTTTTTTTGACAAATAAGGCTGTCTTAGTGAGTCTAAGATGGATGTCACCTCTCCACAACACTGACTGACCCCTGTTCTTGTTTCTTTTCTGTAGCCATCTGGGCACACTCCTAGGTGAGCTAGCCCTTGAAAATGCTCTTCCTTGACTCAGCTCTCCATCTCCCTCCCTCTCTGTTCGTCTGTCAACTACACTCTCAAAATGAGCTGAGAATGAGTGGGAAGAGAGGAAATGGGGCCACGAGATAGAAAGCGAGAGATGGAAAGAGGAGAGATATTCTATGTGACAGGGCAGGGCTATTGAAAGCCTGAAAATGTTACCTCTGCCTCTATCTGAAGGTGTGGGGATGAGGTAATGAGTTGATGGTGACATCTACAGATGGAGGGAATGAGGTAGAGAGGGAGATGAAGGGCTAATGCCTATGGATTGTGACCTCTGGGGAGTGAGACACCATTATCCTGACAGGGTCGGGTAGAGAGGCCTCTAAAAGCCTGAGGTTCTAGCTCAGATCTAACTACCAGCCGTCCCTAGACTAAGCAAGTAAGGGTTTGTCTGGATAAGTGGACCTGACAACCCCCAACAATGAGGTCTCCCTGCAGACTCACTACTCCGCTGGCACAGCATTTAGTTCAGCCAAGGGTACATCTGCAGGGATTTGTCTATTTCCATTTGCTTCCTACAGGTGTTCTCATGTTCTCAATGTCACCATTTGGGTAGCAAGGATAAGCTTTTTGTCGAATGATCATGCCATTTTCGATTTATTAGTGAGGTGGGTTCCAGAGGATTCATATTACATTACTTCCCAACACATAATAAAAAACAATACTGCTCATCCTGTGTTGCTTTAACATGAGCTGACAAGCAATAAAATGTGTACTGGAACTGGCACCACATTCAGTAGAGATCCTCTAGGGGCTGCCGTGTGTGAAGAAATACAGTATGGGCCCTATCTTACACCCGGCGCAGCGCAAAGCCCAACGCAGTTCTCAATTTCCCGTCCAGCGCCCACGTTGTTAAAATAGCAAATGCATCTGCGCCCATCTGTGCACCCATGAGCGTGCTGGTCTTACAGGGAGGTGTGTTCAGGTGCGTTCTTGGCGTATTGCTATCTTGAGGCAGTGGAAAGACAATATTTCGTCGCATTAGTAACATGCGCGCGCACCCTGTGCTTGTTACACAAACAGGGATGCGCAGCAGCACATAAACATGCAAAATATAAAATTTTTTAAATATAACAATGTGAAATAGTATCATGGAGTTTTGGTGGCATAGTGCTCGTGCCATTTATACAGTTTCTTCTCCTGAAAATCTCTCCTTCCTGCTTAGCAAATCCGCCATCATAATAGAAATGTGCCAAGGTACAAACGCACCTGGCTTCAAAAGGGAATGGGAGCTGACACTCTGATTGGTTTATTGCATGTTACACCCAAAAAACACCTATGATTAATTAAGAAACTAAGTACAACCCTTTTGAACCATGCGCCTGGTGCACTGACCCTTTTTTCCACCTATATATATACGCCCTAAACGCACCTGCGCTAGGCACTTCACGCTGTGCACTTAGATCGTTAAAATAGGGCCCAATATTTTGTGTGCAGCATCTTCTCAGCACATCTAAGGCTAATTTTTGGCTTTCATGTATGTATAGATCAGATTGCTATGATGCTTTACTGTATGAGACTAAAAAGAAAAGCGAGTAATTGGTTGCAATGATACAGTACATCTGAGATGAAAGCACACATGCACTGTACTGACCACAGATATGCACATCACTGTGTAAATGTAACAGTAATGTAACATTTCAGTGTCATCTGAAAGAACGTTTGGGAGGATACTGACAAATACTAGCAGGATTAATGAGGCAGGGCTGAGACTCCCCCCAAAGCTGCAAATGGTCAACCGCAAAGATTTATATTTCATCACTGAGGCGGCGTGTGTAAATGCTCCTCTTCCTTGATATTTTCACACTCACTGCTCCATCATGGTGAGGATGGGAAAAAAAACAGCTGCAGATCTCCCTTATCGTGTGTCTCTATCCGTGATGGTTCTGTCATGTTTGAACAGAGTCAGAATAACAGAGATCTATGTTTGAAAGCCAAAAAGCTATTACTATGACAGATAGACGAACCGAGCATTATGCTAAAAGGGGCTATGTACACATAGTGCCCGTATAAAAGCGAATGCAGCTGCAGAAATAAACAGCAGCCGTATGGTTTGGCTATTTGCATAATGGCAGAGACGGTAGCTGTCACAGCATCACACTTTAAGAAGGCAACGGAGATAACAAAACAAATCGTGAGCTTAGAATTATAAGGTTCTATCTCCGTTTAGGGTAGTTCTGAGATATTGAGCATCAAAGTTTTTACATCCCAGCTGGCAAAACTGTAATGTAGTATGATCTACTATTAATAACTAACTAACAAAATTTTTTTTTACAAAAATAACACCACACAGGCATTAATAAACACTGAATGGATCAGATTATGTCAAAAACTCAATTTCGACCAAAAGTGGAGATAGAACCTTATAATTCTAAGCTCACGAAATGTAGATCTCTTAATGTGAGACATGCAGATAGTTTTTAATGTAATTATGCACTTTGGAGAGGCCCACCAAGGGCCAGACTTTTCCTTTTCTTCACTTCACTACTATGGCTTTCACATTTCTGCCAGCTTTTGAAAGCTGCTGTTTCTATCTTTATTCTTGCTCAGTGAGTATGTTTACTTTAGGAACCAGGTTGTAAAGGAAATTGCACAAAATGTTTACATTGACTGTTATGTACATTTTACAAATCGGTGTTTAAATGTAGCAGGTCCATTGACAGAGTTTTCCCCTACAGCCAACCTTTACTCATTATAAGGGATACAATATGCTGCTTCCTAATGTTTATTTTAATTTTTTTGACAGAACACAAATGTGTCTGATTGTAAAAAAAAAAGAAAAAGGAACTTTCAACAATTCAGAAAACTTATTTCCTTTATTATTTCCTCACCTCAGTTTCAGCATTAGTGTCACCTTTGATTAGAAAACCAGTTACACAAATACATGGCCAATAAATTCAGCATTCTCCAGAAGAAATGTAGTTGGGAAATCAGATTTTTCTAATCCTGTACCGTGGCAGAAACTACGCACTATAGCTTTAAGTGCATATAAACGCACTGCTATGTCAAAAATCTATTTAGCCTCAGTCTCCATATGTTAGCCTCACCACCTCCTCTTAGGAGTTCCAATGTGTTACAGTGGGTGGCCTCTATCTCCATAATCACACAGCACCATGACCCCTCAACAACTTACTAAAGGGCAAAAATGTAATCACCAATGAAATATAAAATGATGAAAAGAAGAGAGAAAAGACTGGGCCAAAGGCTTCCCTTTCACGCGTGTTGGTCTACCTCCCTCTCTACCTTTCCTTTGCACTCTTCCAAGGTGCCAGACTGTAGCTCTGCTGGCAGAGCTACAGAGCGAGTGAGGCAGCAGAAAGAGAGACAGAGAGAAAGAGAGGTTCAGTGAGGGCCAAATGGCTAGTTGGCCTCAGACGATGAATCAGCATTGGCTCTCCAAGAGGTGGCTGCTTGCATTCAGCGGATGGCTTCAATGAGGGCCGAACAACTTCATTCAGAGAAGGTCATGAAACCTCTACTGATATCATACTTTGCCCCCCACCTGTGCCTAACAACTGGGGGTAAGGGCTCAAAGACACAAAGGTTTGTATGATGTGTTATTTTTCTTCTGCTTTCAAAATTGTAGGCTCCCATCAAGACGTAGAAAAAAACAAGTGAGTAAGGCAATCCAAATGCCTCTACACTGAATATAAACTCGATGTTCTGTATATAATATCAAAACACAGGAGAGAATATGCTGTCAAAATATGTGCATGTGGAAACTTTTATAGATTTATTCTGAAGGAGTGCTTTTAATATTTCTTCAAAAACTTCAGCACTGCGGTTTCAGTGCGCCTAAAAGTGGAGGAGGATGACGGTTCGATACTTAATCTGGTGCAGTTTTCTGTCAAAGGCGCTGGTACTTCAATGAAAACAGTATATTTGTCTGGCTGCTAATTTCCTAGGTATTATGAAAAAAAGTCAGCCTGTAGTTGTCTGCACGCCTCCCAGCCTTTGTTCTGACAGAAACACTTTAAAATGATTTTCTTTTTTTTTTTTGTGCTGAAAACACCACTGACTTTACAGAATGCAGTGTTGCTCGAGTTGCAGGTGGGGATCAGAAATAGGTCCCAGCCAGGCCTGCTCATGCAGGATGTCAAGAGTCAGCATTTTCTAGTAAATGTGTTCATAGAATGCGAGGGGAAATGTGTTCACGTGGTTTTATCAAACACTGATGAACAGTTCTTGCTCAGAAATATATTAGTGTGTCTGGACTGGGGATAATTCCTAATGAATTTCCAACCCAAAAATTTTCATAGTATATTAAATTATCTTGGCCATGGCAATTTCCTGGTCCAGCTGTACTTATTTGCTGAGATCGCGGGAAAAATTAAGTTCAACATGCCAACAAGCGGTCATACAATCAGACGTTGTAAACGAGATGATAGTTTTGCCAGATTAACTACAACTTTATTTTGATGGAAAAATGGAAGGGAGGTGCACCCATTATGTCACCAATAATTGCATAGGGAAACCCTGAATGCACCAGCTACAGCAAGTATGTCAGGCCAAATTTCCAGGGGTTTAAAAAGCAGCTGGATGCTTAGTTGAACCTGATTGTGAATGACTGAATCAAAGGTGCTCTAAGCGATGTTGGGTGAGACTAGCTCGCCCCTCCCTCCTCCTCCTTAAACAGTCATGAACCCCCCAACCCCCACCCCTGAATCCTTCTTGTCGGTTATTGGTTGGAACCATGTTTGTTATGTTTTGTGGTGCAGGTTGGCAGTTTGTTTTTGTTGCCGTTAGTGGAGCCTGGGCTGTCTACAAAAACCTCATTTTTTTACAGTGTGTTCAGGGGACAGGCAGCGGATAGTGTGGAGATGTTTGCTGTATGTGACAAAAAATGTTGTAGCCTCAAAAACGTGTGACATCGCTTAGAGCACCTTTAATCTGCAGCTAAATTAGATGTACGACAAAGAGTCATCTTTTGCAGCCAATGCAACATTAAACCCTTCTTCAGCCTTAAACTGCAGCAGAGCTAATGACATCGCAACAGTCCCTATAAGTCGTATTTTTGTCGTTATGGCTATCATTTTTATTAGTATTGATAACATTGTGCTAACCAAATAGATGCTGAGGCATTACTACAATAAGTTCAGACAAGGAAAAACACATGAGCAGTCAGATGACCAGACAGGATGTAAACTAGCCAACAGTTTTTTAACACTTTGTTTGGAGGTAAAAGTAAAAGTGAGCAGACCAAAAACACTCTCTTTGTAAAGGAACTTGTATGGTATTTTAAAGTAGATCTGTAAACTGTGATAAATGTTGGTTAGATGATGGCTGGGGAACAACTTCACCTTTGTTTTCTCTTTCAAATAAGTTTTGCCTACTGCTCATGTCTTTCTCCCTGAATCCTGGCCCAAACTATGTTCTCTCTCCTCTGTACACTTGTTATAATAAGGAAAGTAAGCGTGTGAGCCAAAGTGCTTCACTGATGTACTGTTCCTGCCCATCTCTGTGACTGTGCCTTGCTGAAAAGTCCTGTCAGAAAGGGCTGACACCACAGTTCCTCTATCTGTCTCGTTCAGTCTCACCTATTGCTGATCAAAGTATAAAGAAGAATGAGACAGGTGAGAACCAAGGACACCTTCTCAAGCTATGTCCTTCTTCCTTCTCTCCTTCCTCCTCTCTTACTCTCGGTTGATCGAAATGCTGCTGTAGGGAGAGCCATGGAAGTTTGGATCAATCTAACTACTGAGGTACCGTGACCGGGTGGGTGGGGGATGAAACTGGAGACAGCGAGAGAGGGAGGGGATAGCAAAAGTACGACTGAATCATAGCACACAGAGGAAAGGCAGGACTGAATGCTTCAACATGAATGGAAGGAAGAGAAAAGCAGTGTGTATGGAGGGTCGTATACGATCAATATTTTAAATGATGTTTTCAAAAATATTGTTTGACGAATACTGGATGTTAACACATGACGGTTCAAACAGAGCTAGGATATAAATACAAAAAACACATTTTTAAGGAAGCTCATGTTGTGCTCGGGTGCAAGCTGTGATCATGGAGCAGACGCTGTCCATGGTGCTGCAGAGCAAAACACATCTATCTTAACAAGCCATTTTATCACATCGTACTCAGCCTTCAAGATTTGTTGTCCTAAAATAAGAAAGTACTCCGCTAATGAGAAGGGAATTTGGGCTTGTTCTCATGCACAGTTGAGCTTGTTTGAGGATTTCTTTTAGACGTGTGTGGGAAACACTGCATTAAATGAAATATAAGGGACATAATTAGCTTACCCTCTTTTCTTTATTTTAACAACACAAGGTTGTTCTTCTCGTCTGAGCTCTGAAGTAGCATTTCGCAGACTCTCTTTTTTTCGGAAGTATTTCTCCTTGCTGCCAACAGATCAAGGGTTTAGGTACAGTTACCAAGGGTACTATACCGAAAGTGTGTGATTGAAAAGCAGCTTAAGAGATATGTCAATATCTGGATGAAGACAAGGTGCTGCAGTGGTCACAGCTTGGTTGTAAAAGCTGTTTAAAAAAGTGTTGGTTCATTAGGACAACAGTGTGAAAAATCGTTTTTTGGTGCTTTGGTGCTTTACAAAATGTAGAAAATGTTTCAACTCAAGAAAAGGACAAAATCAGTGCATGAAGATTGAATGGAGAATTGAGATGAATGAGAATGTAATGCTGTGGGTCTCAGCCTAATGTGGCACTATCTCAAACTGATTAATGACAGTGACGGTGTCGATTGACTTTGCAGTAGACTTTGCATACTGTTTGTCCCCAGTGGCTAGAAACAAGCTGCTGTGGAAGTCACTGTGTCAGGTAGACTCTGGTACGATTATTACAGGACGTAACTTTTATAGTTATATTGGTCTTTTTTTCTTTACTTGCTGTAGTGCACAGTATTGTTTCTTCAGTGGGGGGGTCTAGCTGTTCTGCCTACATTTATTTTCTTTTATCTGTATTGCATGCGCAAAACACCAAATTCCATTCACTACTTTTAGGAAGCATGTTGGGAAGAAGGCAATGTTGAAGGACATGTAGAGGTGTGCCCCTCTATGTCATGTCAGCAGCATACTGTATATATTGCTGTTTGTACAGTGTGGGCAACAAATACATTTGCAGTGTATATGTAAGTATAAGTATACGTGTTATTAGTGGTATCTGAATAGAAGGCTTGGAATCCCATGCATCCCAAAGCAAATGTTGTACGTGAGGTATTTACTCGAATCAGCACAATCAAGAATGATCACTGCTTTTATAGGCATTTACAGTAATAAGGCTTATTTTCAGGCTAGAGTTGTCAGATGTCTTCTAAAGGTAGGTTATTACCAGCTGAGTATGAGCATTCATTTTTCTCTAAAAAAAGAATCCATCTCATTCTCCCGGTAGGATAGGGAAGACAGATCTTCAATAGAAAACATTGCTGTGGGCAGGAGTGGGAGGACACCTCTGCAGGAGCATACAGTAATGGTCAGAATTTGATGAAGAGTCCCATTCAGACTGTCTCTACTTTTTGACTTCAATACAAGTCATTTGACAGAAAAATAAATGTATTCTATTGCAATACAATCTTTGCTTCCAGAGATGGAAAGATTTGACTTGGTTTAAAGGATGGTGAAGATAGTGGCTAGAATCTGAAATACCATTAACACAGCATGACTTGTAGAAGCAATGCAGTACATGAGTCTGCGATTCTAATCCAATACACTTTTTTGATGTCAAATTCAGATAATATTTTCTTACGCTTTGCTAGCTGTCCATTCTGTGAGTGTGCTGAAGAGAAATACACAGCCCTGTTCTCTGTAAATGGGAAACAAACAACGCACAACACTATTCCGTCCGTGCTTGTGCACAGGACAAGGGAGTGGCCATGGATGTATAAAGAGAAAGACAGTGTGGAGGGTTGTATTTGTTTGGGTGTTGAGTTCAAATATCAAACTTTTTATCCAGAATCTACATCTTTTATGTAGATAATAAAAATGGTAAGACTAGGAAAGCACTCCAATTTGACTTTTTAATATGTCCTTCTTCAGCATGTATCCTGGCAATTTCAAAATCTAAATAAACGGTGGGGTTAATTAGAGGTGGCCAATGGTCAGCCAATGGTTTCCTCACTTGGCAATGGCATAAAGCTTAGTACTGTATAGATAGATGTTTCTACATATCTCTTTGGTTAAACTTTTCTGCAGATTTCAACAAGTCAAATTTCAGACTTTTTAAGACCTTTATGAATGAAATTTAAGACCTACTGTATATCGCGACATAAAAGAACAACAAAATGAACATTTTAGTGAGCATTAGAGGCCTTACATGGACGTAGGGAAATTAAGACCTAGAACACAATACTTCAGCAAATTTAAGACAGTTTAAGGCCTAAAATTTTGAAATTTTAGACTTTCTGAGACCCCGCGGAAACCCTGAACAAGAACAATGTTTCAACCACTAAGTTTATAGTGAAATACAACGAGTAACTTTGTTAAGTCACCTACACATATCATAGTGTAATTCTTTCAGTTAACTTATTGTAACAATCACTTAGTCCAAGACCAAACAATGTAAGATACAAACTACAAAATACACCCTTTGAGGTGCTAAAGATGATCTCTTTGTTTCACTGTTTTCACATTCCAGTAGGCAAAAATGTAACTGTACATTACCCATCAAATTCAACAACAAACTATTTCCATAATTCCTATCCCATAATCAGAAGTGTGATCAATGAAGATATCTTCCCCAATCATCGATGCAAGAAACACACCTTTACAGTATTGCCTTTACATTACTGTAAGGTTTTGGCTAATCAAATACTGTAAAAAAAAAAAAAAAACTAACAGAACTGAAAGAAAATTGTTTACTGTAAATACTGTAAAGGTTTTCTGTAGTACACACTACTGTAAAAACATTTACTGCCATGACTGTTCTTCTATTCTAACACTGACTGAGACAGGACTACTGTTACTGTACTCTGGTCTGCAGGTCAAGACCGCTGGTTCAGTGTGTGTTTGGCTCTGAGTGCCACAGTCAACTTTATTGATTTGCTCAGTTGGGTCAGCTGCACAGCAAAATTGCATGGCACAATTTTTGTTCAAACCTCTCTCTAAAGTTTAGTAACAGCCATGAGCGTGGAATGACTAACTTCTCTTAGATTAAAGCTGCCAAAGAAAAGAAAAAAAAATAGAAATGAGGCGAGTGGAGAGATTGAGAATCGTGTTTTGCAACTGAAACCTTCTTAGATACACAGCCAGAGGAAAAAACAAGAAAGAAATGTGTTGGGTTTTTTTTGGCCCGCGCTACTGATCTTCAATTCAACTCTTCCCTCTGCCTTTGGTATTACCCCTTCTGTCTGCATTATGACTTAAATCATGCCGAGTCAAAGATAAAAGAAATCAACATCAGAATCATGATAACAACGATAACAGAGAAAAAAAGAAGAGAGAGAATCATGCCTGCTTCTCAAGGCAAGCCTCCGGAGGCACGGAGCCTGTAGCTGCAAAGCCAGACACAACAGATCTGTACAATAATTAAAATTTAAAATGAATCAAAAAGGACATGAAAGTATCCTCTTATAACTTGTTCTCTCGCTGTTTCTCTCTTCTAATTCAATTCAATTTTATTTATAGTATCAAATCATAACAAAAGTTATCTCGAGACACATTACAGATAGAGTAGATCTAGACCACACTCTATAAATTCCAAAACAATTCCAACAATTACAGTAATTCCCTCAAGAGCAAGCATTAGCAGTGGCTATTGCGACAGTAGCAAGAAAAAACTCCCTTTTAGGAAGAAACCTCGGCAGACCCAGACTCTTGGTAGGCGGTGTCTGACGGGCCGGTTGGGGGCGTGATGAACAGTGGTGATAATAGTCACATTAGAATCAGAGACATCTTCTGACAACAGAGCTGAAGTCAAGCTCTGAGAGCTCTGATTTGAGGCTAAAGTGGGAACCAGAAAGAGGTTGCCATGACGGTGGCCCACAATGGAACCACACAGGGCCGGCTAAGGCTTGAGTTAAAAGGCCGGCCGTTCAGAACAAAGAACCATAAGCCGCCCATTTTGTCAGCCTTGAGATGGCAGCCTGGAAAAAAATTAGAACTTCAGTGTTGCTTCTAAAATTCAACTCCAAAAACTAAAGTGTCAAAAAGATGTTAGCTCGTGTTTACTTCTGGGCCCATGGAAATTGGCTGCATCTTAAATGTGTGTGGTCCCCGGCCATCCACAGCGAATGTAATTTCCCATGTTAGTTTTCTTGTTGATGTGATTTTATTCTTCGAGCAAGTTTACTACCTGGCATATTCAAATTGATCAATCAGAAGATGATAAAAGCCATTTAAAGCCTCACTGTTTTCTAGGGGTGTTTGTCTCTCTTTCCAGACTTGAAATGTATCTAGACACAGACTCCCATCTGATCCAAAAATACAGATACAGTTTTTTGGGGTTTTTTTTGTAATAAAAAGTGTGACACAACAATAAATCAATCGACTGTAGACACTGATACACTGGCTAACTTTCCCTAACAGCCGCTAACAAGGAAAAAAGGTGACTGTCTACTTCTAAATTTAATATTTTCACTTCATGTCCCAGTAAATAGGGAATTTATAGGCCAGCTGCACTAGCTTTACTTGCCTTTTTGTTGTATATTTCATGATACAATGGTGCGTGTGAAGAGTGGTAATGCAACTTAGATCAGATCAGGATTTCAAAGAGGTTGAACACGGCAGTAACATTTATTTCAGTGCGGGAATGGTGTGGATAGCTTGAAGCAGATATGTGACTGGGGAAGATAGAATGCTAGCAGGAAAGGGGTAGGTCGCTCGCATCAACACGCACGCACACACACACACACACACACACACACACACACACACACACACTAGAGGCAACAGAGCATGGAGAGAGCTGTGGGACATTATTTTCTTTTAGGATTTCCATTAGCATTAGCCGGCTAGCTTTATTGAAAAGGGTGAGTCCACTCAAAGACAAACATATTTTCTTACTTTGACTCTCGTGGTGTACAATGGAGGTGAATGGAAGCCTGTGGTGCACACACGGTGGAATCAAAAACTAAATAAGAAGAACTTCAGATTACTGAACTATCTACTCCCAATTTATCTTCCCCTTCTTTTCCCTTTATTGTTTACACATCCCTGTTCCATTTCTGTGTGTGTATGCTCCTGTCTCTCCGTGTCTTTCCCTGTTTGTTTTTTTCTATCTTCTTCTCTCTATCTGCCTCTTTCTTGCTCGTTCTCAGGACATGCAGATGACACGGGGCTTGGCCAGACAAAGTGCTTCCACAGTACTGAGGTCTGCCAGGCAGAGATAGCATAGACACAGTGTCACCGCTGTTAGCTAGATGCAGGCTTCAGAGGGAAGGAAGACCAGAGCTGGAATGAGGAGGGGAAAAAAAGAGAAATATGGGAGAGGGAGAGGCAGTAAGAAAGAGAGCTGGCACTACCAGAGGATGGGACCGATGTTCAAATGCAAACAGAGTTCCAGTATATAGCATTTGCTTAATGAGACTCAGAAAAGAGGGTACTTTTTAATGTACTTTGTTTTATCCCTTTCCTTGAGTACCTCTATTAAATCCTAGTGGAAGTTTGCTGGCTGTGGCTGAATGAGATGCACCCCTCAAGGAAAGTCTGTGCTGACCCACTTCCCTCTGTGTGTCACTTATCTAGAGGAAGGCAAGACACACACACACACACACACACACACACACACACACACACACACACACACACACACACACACACACACACACACACACACACTCTACTCTCTACCACCTCAGACGCCTATACTTCAGCTAAAAATAGAGATATACACCCAGGCACGGTTCCACAACACTTTGCAGATATCAGGTAACCGTACACTGGATATACGTTGGCCCATATCGATCTTCCTCAGGTTTCATCTGTTTACACATCCATTCATCCATCTACCCTTCTGCTTTTTTTCTTCAGTGTAGAGTAAAGTTTCAGATGTAGGTTGTCAGATCTCCCCAGCAAGAGGCGATGACAAGAGAAGGACCACAGAGACGGACCTGTGTCCAGCTGTCACACATGCTATTATCCAATCTCTGCTGTGGAATGTGTGTTATGTGTCTGTATGTGAGTGACTGACAACTACTGACCAACTACCTGCTCAGGGAATGGCTACTGATATCTTCCACATCTATAAAGCAAGTGTGAGAAATGAAAGAAAGGCAGGGCACATCCTGTACGTTGTCTTTTTACTGATTATATCATTGTAAATTGATCATCTTTGGGCTTTTGGAGTGTTGGTCAGACAAAACAAGAAATTTCAAGACATCACCCTCAGTTCTGGGAACTCGTGATGGGTGTTTTCACACTATATTGCATCAGTTTATAGACCAAATAATTAATCTAAAGAAATATTGAAAACAATCTTTAGTTGCAGCCCTCAGAAAGGGAAGAGTTAGAGAAAAGTGGAGATGGCAAACCATTCATGGCATTAAAGAACGCTTTGACTCAAACAACTAGGGAAAAAATTACAATGGCACTAGCTTGCAAAAAATAAACTAGAAACCATCAAAAGAAGAACAAAGAGCTCCCATTATTCTGTTGTACCTCTGGACTTGGGTGGCATTTATTTTGAATGGTTGCAGTGTGCTTATGAGAGTTTGCAGTTACCCTTCTTGATAGAGGGGGATGCATCAGTAACAGGAACCAGAGGGGGTTTCTATGGATTTCACTATGCCACCACACAGCTGCGTCTGTCTGTGTGTGTTACTGTGTGTGACAGAAAGAAAGAGAGAGAGAGAGAGAGAGGGAGAGAGATGGAGAGAGAGAGAGAGAGTGAGCAGAAAAGTCGACACAGGGACTTGGAAATGGCACTGTTGCACAATGCCAACTGGCCCAGTCATCTCCAAGTCATTACCAGATGGATTCACACATGCACAGACCACACACACACACACACACACACACACACACACACACACACTGAACATCCACCAGCATGGGTGGGTTGGCACACTGAAAGTACGAGTGCCATACCTGAAAGACATCCAGCGTTACTAAAAGATACAAACGCAAGCACGCAGGCACGCAGGCACGCACGCAGGCACGCACGCACACACACACACACACACACACACACACACTTTTGGCATCCAGTGCACATGGACAGATTGACACAGTAGTAAAACTAGCCCCATCCCTGTAATTTATCCAACATACACACACACATACCAACACAGTGCTACGGCTGTCTGGCCGCGTTGGATGCCATGTGGTTTGGTGTCACAGGCATATCAAAGTCCAACACACATAGGCGCTGCCATTCCAGGCTAGTGATGGAATGGAGCACTAATCTGACAGAAAGGCGGGAGCTGTTTCTTGAGTGCACGGTGCCTGCTGTTAAATCCCTCTCTACCTCTACTGCCTGTGGCACGCTGACCCCTGGCCCAGTTGTTCTGGCACTATTGATGAATGAGGGGGCAGTAGTGTATGAGGCATGAGAGAGCGAGAGAGAGAGAGAGAGAGAGAGAGAGAGAGATTGAGCTGGTGTGTGTGTTTGCACGTGTGTGTAGGTGGCTGAGGTGGCTGAGTGAGTGTATATTAGTGGAAGCATATGTGTGCATGTTGGTGTGTATCTGTATTAGAGTGCGGATTGGGCCGCATTTTTCTGCCCGAGCCCGGCCCGCGTCCAACAGAGCAGTAACCTAACCTAAGCCCGACATTAAGATATTTATGTCCGAGCCCGACACAGTTAAAATCTCATTTTTTCCTCAAACTAATGACACATGTAGTTTGTGCGGAAAGCCCGCTTTTATTAAGCAACTGTAGGAAGGCATTCGGAAATGTCAACAGATGAGCGCATCAGCGGTTGTCACAGCTACATGAACAAATGTCCGCACACAGGAAGATGGATGTTTAAAAAAATTTTAATCACAAAAATGAACCTTTGCATCAAGTGAAACAGGCCCATTGGCTACCTACATAATAAGCTGTTTTAAATTTAAAATGTTCAATGCCTTATCGCGCTGATGTGATCAAGCCCGACCTGAACCTTAACATCATTTCTAAATATCTGTCCGAACCTGGCCTTGCCCGTCGGGTCCCATTAGGTCCCGTCGGGTCCCCTCTGGTTCGGGTCGGGTATCCATCCTTTAATCTGTATGTAGGGTACTGTGTGTAAGTGTACATTCAGACTGCAGGAACAAGACCTACTGGAAGTCAACTCATTTCCTACTGAGCTAAAAGAAAAAAACGATGTGTGGATTGTCATACAAAGCGTCGACACTTGGAAGATGACCATGGCTTAAATATCTGTGGTGTTGACAACATTCAATACCTATGCTAACTTTCTTGTTGTTCTATTGATGGGACTTTTTCTGCAGTGATAGTTATGAAGGTTTTGTTGGAGGTTGCTATCAATGCTACCTATTTAGCACTTACCAGCTAGTTTCTTAAAGTACTAATATTATGCTTTTTGGCCTTTTCCCTTTCCTTTATTGTGTTATATATCGTTTTGTGCACGTTATAGGTTTACAAAGTGAAAAAGCCCAACATCCACCCAAAAAGGGACTTACCATCTTTGAGAGAAAACGTTGTTCACAAACTGCTCCAAACAGCTCTGTTGTAGTCCAGCCTTTACTTCCGTGACAAACGTGCGTGACTTTGTAACACACGTTATAATGCTCGCCTAGCTGCTAGCGTGGCACACCCTCATATACTGCAACTGACTAGCTAGCAGTGCTTACCTAGCTACTGAGCATGTGCGACTCCTAACAAAGATGGTACAGAAGTGTGATTCCTCACTCTGTAGCTAAATCGGAGAGCTCAACACACAGGATGAAAAGAGGAGCTGCTGCAATGTGCAGTACAACAAAAATATGGTGTTTGTAAACCACATAAACCTATTCTGATATAACTTCTAAATACAATTATGACAGTTTTGAACAAACCCTCACTTATTTGAGAAATACAAAGGTAATTGTAAAATGATTACCTGTTAATGTTAATTAAGTGTTAATCACTATTTAACCCTTGGGTCGTACTTACCATAGTTGTGCATGCACACAGGTTTTTTATGTGATGAGGTATTTTATGAAAATTTTGGATATGCTCATTTTCAGTAAAAAGTAACCACGCCTGTAATAAAGTGCTTTAGATAATCCGACTGTCTGATCGTATGTGTTCCTCGCCACGTTGCACTTGTAGTGATGATATACGATTCTTACCATGCTTGATTTCCCTTTCCTCTCTCACATCTCACCCTACATTTGTCACAGTTTCAGTCTTTCAAAGCCTGGTTGTCTCACTCTCAACAGGGAAGGCTCAATCAGGTAGCAAGCAATTCTCTGTTATTCCGACCTCTGCGTTGGAGAATAGGAGTCCTGATTTAAGGTATAGGGACGGTTGTGATTACAGCAGCTTGCCATTACAGTTTACATTGTCTGCACATGCAATTACTTTTTTTATGGTCACGTCCGAAGGAGAGAAAGCAAGGTAGACAGAGGCTACGTTCAGACTGCAGGCAAAAGTGACCCAAATAATTTTTTTTTTGCTCATATCTGATTTTTTTTCATGGAAACAGCCCAAGTCACATGGCATCCAAACTTTTCCAGTTCTGATTTGGGCCACTTTCATATGTGGTCCAAATTCGTTACAGGTCGGGTACATTTTTAAAAATGCGTCCTGAGTGTGGATAGTCCGATCAATATTCATGCGACTCAGATGTCGACCATCGTCACAATTCTGCGCCAGGAACAGCAAGCCCCCAGGAACAGCGCCAGGCTTTAATGCAAACATGGGCATAGCGGCTGACGATGAAATTGCAACGTTTTTCCCATAGACTTCACATGGCGAAAGATACGTTTATATATCAGCGAATAAATGCTTTTAAGGTACATCAACTCACCTCACAAACACTTAAATAGTCCTCATTTATATTATTGTGTTTTAAAGTTGTAACATGCAATAATAGCCTCAAATCTCTGCAGGGTAAATCCAGACAGCTAGCTAGACTATCTGTCCAATCTGAGTTTTCTGTTTCACGACTAAAACAACCTTTGAACGTACACATGTTCAACCAAAACAAGTTCCTTCCCGAGGCTAATTTGCATTGGTGCCGTTGCTCCGTACGGCGCTTAGCGCCGCCCAAGACGATTGTGATTGGTTTAAAGAAATAGCAATAAACCAGAGCACGTTTTTCTCCCATCCCGGAATGCTGTGTGAACTAGCCAGACCCTCCTCTGCAGCGCTGTGGACGAAGGTCTGGCAAAGCAAGACCAGGCAGTGCCCAGTACTTGAGTCTGATGCGGGCTGCATTTAAAAAATTATATAAACAGTCAGTCAAAAAAATTGGATCTCGAAAAAAATTGGAACTGAGCATTAAGGTCTGCGGTGTGAACGTAGCCAGAGATGCATGCACATGCACACTGACACATTTTCCCACCCCAGAGAAAAACAAAGTCTGGGAAAGCAAGAGTTTACATATTGACACATGGCTGTTTGTGTATCACTTGACCTTGTGGTGGTGAGCTTACATCAGAGGCTGACAGGAACTTAAAAATCGAAGAAAAGCTCAAACTCTGGAAAGAGTCATTTCGGGCAGCTGTGTCAATACACATCAGTACTTGTACATTCACAGTATGTGAAGAGCCACAGCGCAGGGCACATTATGACCAGTTACTGGGTTATGTTACATCGATTCTCTTTTCACTTCTGGCTTCACATTTCATTGCACTTCCCCCATACACATAAAAAAAACCTAACTAACCTACCTTTCATAATTGCATTACTTACTTTTGAGGAACGGCTTTATTATTGTGGATTCTTGTATCTCTTTTAAATGTTACATACATTTATGTTCATTTAGTAGTTAGGTAGTTGCTGTTGTAGTTTCTACATTTTACTTACTTTATAATGAGAAAGTTTAAAGCAAAAATAAACGGAGTAGGACACAAGCCGAACACACCTTTGTTTTAACCCTCTGACCATCAGGGAAAATCCCCATACTCACATAATGGGTGGGGGGGGGGGAGGAGGATGTGTTACCATGGTTGCTACTACCTTCACAGTTGCCACGAACAGCACATGGATTGTCTAAATGTGAAAGCAGTTTAGGTGTTGAATTGAAAATGTCACCATCTATCAGTCCTTTCTCTAGTCTGCTTTGCATTCACACCACCAACAAACCATTCCAAGTGCACTTGGAGACACACCGAGACCCTCTTTGTATTGTTTAAACCACACAAAACAGGATTAAGGTAAAACACCCTTACAATGCCTGGACTGGATTGGGAACAGTTCCTGTAGTGCACCTGTAAAGCCCTTTGAGACACTATGTGGGCTATGTAAACTAGACATATGCCCTTATCTAGACATTACCACTGTATGTGAGATCACGAATGTCTGAATCAGTTGGACCGGACATAATACAGACTTTACCCTGCCAGCTCCCTAGTACAAAGTCTGTGTAATGTCGATTGAGCCTATGTGTGAAGAGAGCAGGTCATTGTCTGGAGAATTCACAGCGAGCGAGTGGTTGTGTTGATGACGTTTCTATCATGTGGCTGACGTGAAAACGGAAGAATACAAACATCCAGGGGTGAAGAAGGGTGACTTACATGAAGGCGGCAACAAAAATGTCTTCCTGGAAAGATGGCAAGATTCTGGAACTTCTGTCAGTAAGACAATGTTAGACAAATTCAAGGAATGGCAAGGGACTTGGTTGTTTATGAACAAATTACGAAGTGGCTACATTACATTGCATTTAGCTGATGCTTTTATCCAAAGCGACTTACAATTGCTATACATGTCAGTGGTTGCATGCCTCTGGAGCAACTAGGGGTTAAGTGTCTTGCTCAGGGACACATTGGTTAATGTATCGCAGTGGGATTCAAACCCAGGTCTCCCACACCAAAGGTATGTGTCATATCCACTGCGCCATCACCACCCCACCTCATTGCCACCCCATACGTGACCGTGTTGTAATCCGCGCCATGTCCTGCCTCCCTGCCCCCACCCCTCGCCTAAACCCAACGGGTGTATTTCCAGTAGGTGAGTTCATTGGCCGGCATTTATATGAGAAAACGAAGGATATATTCATGGTTTCACTTTCCAATTGAAACTCAAGGTACATTATATAAATTAGGTAATGCACTGATGACATGCTCCAAGTGTTTGTGCATGCGTGTGTGCATACAGTTTGAGAGTCTGTGTGTCAACCCACAGCAAGTCAAGCTGCTTCCCCCATTGCTTGACCCTAGCGTGGAGCATGTTCCAAGTTCACAGACAGACCTGGGTCTGGCTGCACTGATGACACAGGCAGCTGGTCACCACAGATCCGCTGGCACTCGACAGCCTTGTGTATTGTGTGCCAGTGTGTGGGCATGGCTATGCTTTTGCAAATGCCAGCAGCTGTTCTTACACCAATTCCCGTTCTTTCCCAGATGCACCTGTAAAGAAATATGAAGTCCAGGTTGGAGCTGGCAACTGGCACATTCATTATTTTTTTTTCCCCACTCTTTGCCCTAGTCAGCACACCACCACAGGCTAAGAAACATTTGTCTTCAAAGAGTCTTCAAATACTGTGCTAAACTTAATCAAAGACATCACAGACAATAAAAGAACAATAAAACAGCAGTCCTTTCAGTGGTGAACCACAGTATATATATATCCCATTTGCACAGAGGGTTACAGCACTAAGCTTCACAAGTCAGCGATTTTTCAAAGTAATATCTCCGCTTTGTGCCGCACCTCCACCTCCTCTTCCAGTGAATCAGGTGACGCTGGTAGTGTGGAACAATTCATTCAACGCTAGAATGTCTCCTACTATTGACTTTTGTGTTAAAATTATATAAGGACTAAACTGGTTGGAAGGAAGTGAATGAGTAGGTTAAATGGGCGTGCAGGGTTACAAGACAGCTGGGTAGGCCTCCCCCTGCCTTGCTGCCATGACTAGCCCATTCATGTATCTGCAGTTTAAAGCTACAACCTAATGTATCCCAATATTGCATCAGGTGCATTGGCAATAAGGGGAAAAAAAATTTCTAGAGAAAGGCATCCCTGAACTGACTTGATGAAAAGATCTGGAGACATAATTTAATGTATGTACATGTATAACAGGTTATTACAACAGGCAGACCATATGAAGATTTTGACATTAGTCATTGCTTACGATGACTAAATTCTCTCTGTTCTTCACACTGCTTAGCCTTTTTACTGATGATTGTCATTAAGTACCTTTGGTTACTTTTTGTTTGTATAGGCCTGTGCAACAAAGTTCTATTGAACTGTTCACATCTTTTTGAGTATACGTTTCCTAAACCCGATGGGATTGAATCGTTATTCGGTTGGTCCGCTATTTTGGACAGAATTATCTCAATATATATTTGATGTAATTTGGAATGGATATGCAATGTCCCCAGATGATAAACTCTACTGACTTTGCTGACCTTCTGACTTTTCTTTTAGCTCCACCATGAAGTTGAGAATTAATATTTTGAGTGAAATGTCTTAACAAGTATTGGATGGATTGCTATGATTTTTTCTACAGAAATTTAAGGTCCCCCCCTAATGACATTGCATCGAGCACCACTAGCAGATCAAAGTTTCAATTTGTCTATTACTTGTCTATAATGTAATTTATGGCCAAAATACCTGCAAAACTAATCACTGTGTGTTTAGTTCTAATTATCTAATGTTAGCATGCTAAGGCACTGAACTAACATAATTAACATTATACTTGCTAAACATCAGTATGTTAACTGGGAGCATGTTAGAATGATGACAAAGGCATTTAGCTTAAAACACTCGCGCTGCTTCTCTGAAAGGGGAAACCAAGGAGGTCAATTGGACTTTAGAATCCACTTGGGAATTTCAGTGGCTGTATCTGCTCGGTGCTGGTGCTTGGCCAGACTGATGCATCTTTTACAATGGTGTTGATAACAGTTAAGATAAAGAATAACAAGTGGTAGAAGAGTGGCACAGAAGGACTGTGGGAGGAGGTTGCAGGAGGGAAAGATGTAATAAAAAGAATTGAAGGTGTAAGTGGATGAAAAGAGAGAGGGAGCCCTCCTTATTCCTTCCACTCTGTACTTTATGCTGCTCAGACATCTAGTTGAGTACAAAGTTGGAGTCAGCATTAAGTGCATTCGACAAATGGGTCCCTGCAGAGGGCCTGTAGGTGTCCAACCCAAAAGTGGCCGTACATTAGTGTCTCTCTTTGTCATCCTCTCTCTCTTCCCCCCTCTCTATCTTTTACACAAATACACACTTTCTCATGCGCAATAACTCACACACACGCCCACGCCCACATTGTGGCTGCTGCCAGTAAGACTTTTGCTTCGTCAGTAAACAGTTGACCGTCCTTGTCAGTAAAATGTTTATGTAGCTGGCCATAGTCCTGGCGAAGCTGGCAGAGGGAGCTGGCTCTGTAGATAAGACTACAGATGAAAGAGCAGTGTGATAATAAATAATGACACAAAGCCACCAAAGTATAATTACACAGCGAAAAATAGAGAGAAAGTGGGGTATTTATAGTCGCCACTGGAGATTAGCAAAGTGTGTGTTTTTAAGACTTATGGCCCCTTGCCATCAGACGAGACTGATACACATCTGGGCTTACTGTTGCTCAAACAGATCTCTCCTGGCCAGACAGCAGAATGAGCGAGTGTACATGCTGCAAGGTCAACTCACTGTGAAAGCAGTTTAGATGATAGTGCAGAAAATGTGAATATATTCTCACCCAATACTTACACACATAAATAAACAGCACAGTCCTTTGAATCTTAAGTCAGTCTTTGTGACCCTTTCATCTTATTCATTTCTGTCCTTGCATCTGAATCCATCAGTTAGACCTGTTTCCCCTCTTTCTCTTTGGGTCCCACACACAAGTGCCATGTCTAGCAAACCAGACCCTTCCTAGCATTGTTTTAGATGATAAAGTGAAAAGGGGATGGACAAACAACAAATCCATTGTAATCTCTCCCCACACTGTCAATATTTCCCCAGCTCACTAATCACTCCATCTCCTCAGTGCTCCATCCTCCATTTTGTCTTTATCCCCTCCACCTGTCACCAGTTTGGGGCTTTTTGGGGTTTTGTCCCTTCAACACCTGAGATTTTGGAAAACAATATGTTGAGGACGAGGGAGCACACCCCGCCAAGTTAAACCAGATATAACCACACAGTTGATTTTGAAAAGCTGCATTAGTTTTATTTAAACACATTGATGATAACGTTGCTGTAATTTTGGCACCCGTTTGTGGACACTAGTTATTTTGCCAACTGAGAGAAAGCCAGAAGTCCTACAAATCTCCTTCTCATCATCACGACTAGGAGACTGACCTGAAATCAATCAAGTGTCAACAGAGCTGCCCTGCCTGTCCCTTTGTCTGTCCCTGTGTCTTCCATCTTGGCCCTCCAACACCAGGCATACTCTTTTCCTCAGTGCCTCCCTCCTAGACTTTTCTTAGACTCAACCATCTTTCTCCTAGAAAGCTGATCTGTCGGAGTCTTTGCTCCAGGTTGTGGGTGTTGCAAATCCATTACATCAGATAAAAAGGGGGACGGAAATCTGATGCTGCTTTAGATCCCTATGGGGTTGACGGAGAGGAGCAGATGAAAAATGGGGGATTACTTCACTCTCTCCTTATTAAGTCTCAACAGAAGGAGGTCTGTCGCAGCCATATGTCCCGTCATCAACTCCTATTGTAATCTGATTGAAATGTGGTGGGACTAAAGATGACATGGGGGGGAAGTAAATATCCTCAAAACAGCCCCCTGCCCCGCTTCTCGGAGGTTTCAATCTCAGTCAACAACAAGGCCAAATACAAAATAAGACAATAGGAGTGGCAGGCCGCCAGGTTGGTGGTAAGCCTTACATTTGGCAGGTCCCACAGTGAGCAAAAGGCCACTCAGCCAACTAATAATCCCCTATTTGAATAATGGCTGTTTCACTCCCAGCTTCTCTCCATTTAGACTGGTTGTAATTTCCTCTCTTATCTAAAGCTGAGCTCCCACAATTTATGAGAGTTCAATCTGCATCTCTCTGCAGACCAATTAAATGCAAAGTGAGAGCAATTGTAGATTATTTTTCCCCTTCCTACACCTTGCCTTTACCATCTCTGTTCGTCCCGGTCTTCCGCTCTTCCTCTCTCTCTCTCTTCCTCTCCTGGCTGTCACCCTGAATGCTCAGCTGCCCACCCTCCCCACACAAGGGCCCCCTTGCATTGTCACAGTAGACATTTAAGGTGAAGGGCCCTGAGATGACACAATGCAAGTCGTCAGGTTACACTACACTTTTCTCTGTTTCCATTTAGCTTGCACAATGTAATCTTTGTTGATATCGCTTGGACAGACAGAGGAAGACGAGGACCAGAGGTAGAGAAGGAGAAAGAAAGCGGTACACAGCAGAAGATACCTTCTCTCTCGGTAAACTTTGCTGGATAAACTCTGGTCTGGTGAATGCAAAAAGGAGCCTGCTGCAAGGGGATACACAGCAAAGCTCATCTGCCACCATTACAATAGCAACAGTGGCACCAACCCTGAACACATGACAGAAACTTACAGCCACAGTCAGAAAACACTTCCAATACATGCTGTGGCAATACGATTTTTAGGGCAACGCTGCACAACGGCTTTGCTTACAACGTGGAACAATGTATAACTCTCTTCACAGAGGAGCACAAGTAATCCGCCTTTATTTTCTCTCCTGGGAAGGCCTATTGACTTCCAAAAAACAAACACAACAAAGCCATACTCAGTTGCTCGCTTGAGTCCCAGCTCCCATCTCCTCCACCTCCTCCTCTCCTTTTGTTGTGAAAACAAATGTCCTCTCTATTTCTACTTAGTACACACTGCTAATGCTGGATGTATTGTATGAATGTAATGGGAGTAGTACCGAAGTAGTACTGAAATGACTAGTCAATTAAGCGATTATTCTCTTTCTTGCAGAGAGAAAGAAATGAGACAATTTATACTTCTTGTCATCACAAGATCGGTATCTTCTTCATTCAACACATTCTCACTCCCACCTCGCAAATCTCCTTTATTGTCATATAAAGCGTTTTAACTAAACACGCTTGGTCGGGACTATTGACGCAGTTAGGTTAAGGAAAAGGTCGTGGGTGGGCTTACGCTTCTGTGACATGCGGCAATAACGGGACGGTTAAAGACACGGGACACGAACCCCGGGTCTCCTGGGTGAAAGTCCTGTGTTTGACCCATCAACCACCCCGGCCAACCTCCCTACGCGGAATTTCCCCCTTACATAGTACTCGCTAAACCCCGTGTACATCTGCTCTCCCCGGTACGTTCTACAAACACGCTGAAGGGCGCTTTCTTTGTCGTTTCAGACCCTGACAGCCACTGTCCAACGGTTTGTCTCATTTTAGTTTCGGCAACATAGCAAAAGAGTGTTTTCCCCCAAAAGGTCAAACTGTTGCTTTTGGTTACAATGATTTTGATAATCAATGATTATCATTCATTTATTTCCTTCATTTAAGCATAAATGCCCAACATTTGCTGGTTCCAGCTTGTCAAATGTGATGATTTGATTCTTTCCTTTGTTTTACATCATTGCTAATGATCTGCTGGTCAGGCCAAATCAAAACCAGTGAAGACATCACCTTGGGCTCTGGGATGGGCATGTTTTTTTTTTACTGTTTTCTGAAATTGTATTGTCTAAATTATTATTGTTTACTTGAAAAAAAATAACAGATTAATCAAATCGAAACCTAACTGGGAGTTAACCAACAGCTTTCTTTTGTGGCAACTAAGGAAAGCCGATTTAATAATGAATATAATTAGAGAAAGATTGATTGTGTACGTTTACAGTAATTATCACATTTTTCCAGTGGCTCTTAAAAGCCTGCCATTGAGGCTTGTTGGATGTCCTATACATAGCTCACTGAGTTGCAGGAGTACACATCACAACACTGTCTCTCTTCTCACCGCTGTTTGACAAAGCTGTCTCTCAGTCGTTAGTGAAAAGATTAAATATTCAACCGGAGATGTGGGCAGCATTTTACAAAATCTAAAGACAAAGACTGCTAACTATTCTTGGAGAAATTTGTCACAATGGTTAATTAAGACAACAACTTTTGTGCAATCAAGTTCATTAAGCTCTCTCCTCCTCCTCCTCCTCCTCCTCCTCTCCCTCTCCATCTCTCTCTGTCAGAGTTGACATAATAGTTATTGAGACACTGAACAACAACCCACTCATTATCTTTCTCTCCATCTCTTCTCTTTCATAAAAATTATTCGTCAGATTTGCCAAAAAAGGTTACTGAGACATTAAAAGAGTGGAGCAAACATCGATGTTCGTTAACTTGTCTGAGACAAAGGACGCTGTTTGGGAACAGTTGAAGGAGCTCGCTGTGGGAGCAGCTGGGTCCTGCTACTGGTCTTAAACGCATCCCGCTGACCTCTGTCCCAGTCCACGGGAACCTCAGCAAAACTACTCAGACCAGGGCCCAGAAGAGCATTGGTTTCCCTCCTGGGCGGTCAGGACGCCACAAAAACATACACAGGATGCAAGATGATTAACAAGACAGGAAAGAACAAGACACAACACACAAAGTCATACATTTTTCGACATTTGGCAAACTTTTTCTTCTTCCTTTTGAAATAATGGAGAGTTTCACTTCAGAGATAAAAAAAGGAACAGGAAACATCACTCTTGGGTTGAACTGCACACAGATATGCAACAGGCAGGCTTTAACAGTGGTCTCGAGGGTGTCAAAAGCAGTTCTCGGTAGTGACTGACCGAAGCAGACGTAGATGAGACACTTTGGGAAAAGATGGTTGCAACAAAAGATGAATTTTAATATTTCATTAAAAAATAAATAAAAAAGAATCTCTTGGAATGTATTGAACATCACAGACTGAAGGTGCACTACATAATAAAGTGGGAGTGCTGTATCTGAGAGTGCAATTTTCCTTTCAGGTGTACAGGTACAGTATAGTAAGGTGCTTTGAATAAATGTACTGTATGGTAAAAGACCTGTCACCTCGCAGTCTTTGCATTCATGCTCAAGTTCACAGACTGCTGGGCTGGCATTTTATCAGCATCGTGCACCGGCTGCTTTTATGTGAATTATTGAATTTTTCTTTCTCCTTTTCCGTGTGCGAAGTCAAGTCAAGGGAGCTTACTCAGCAAATGTTGTATGTGACCCCCCGTTTGATTGTGGACTTTTTCTTCTTCTTCTCCTTCTTCTTCTTCTTTTTTTAAATACGGGGGACAATAAGAGAGGTCCTCACCTAAGATACCAATTTGCTTCCAGTGACTGCACAGCAGTACCTTTGACTGTTCTGCCTTACAGGCAGGAGGTCTGGGGCAATGCTGTTGTGGGCAGAGAGCCAATAATAGGCTTGAAGAGAGCTTGATAGAGAGGTGAGCGAACACATCAAAGGGAGGGGGGGCAAAACTATGAAACTAAGATGGGAAGCAAGAGGCAGATTTCAAAAGCTCTGATAACTGCGTGTGATTTGTGTACTGTAGCTGTTAAACTGCTAGCTCTAATTGCTAAATAACAAATATTCATTATCATTCCAGACATTAGTCATCCTGTGTGTGTCTGTGTGAGTGTATTTATTGCTGTTATGGATGACCTAAAGCAAAAACAGGTATAAATACGCTGGCATCTGGGATTGCTCCAAAAAAAAAAAAAATAGTTATTGTACCAAGTACCACAGCCTTAAAGTAGAGGAAGCAGGTCAGTGGAGTGACTACCCATAATTTCAGCATTCGAGGATAGAAAATCAGAGAAGAAATAATAAAATGTGTTTATTACCTGTTTGTGTGTCCATCGGCGAGGGGCAGCAGCAGGAAGAGAAAGAGAAAAAAAAGAATATCACTGGATTTTAAAAAAGCAATGTCGTTTTTCCACACTAAAATGCAATCGTTTTTACATAAAAGCCGAGAAATCCTGCAAATTTCTCTACCTCTAGCAATCACAAAAACACACGCAGGTGCTCCAGGTGCTGAGTCCCAAAACACTGCAAATACTTTCTGTTCCACAAGGACTCGCAACACTGTGGAATCTCCTCTTTATTACATTTAGAAAGAGCTCAACTTTTAGAGCCCAGGCTGATTCTTCTTCAAGTACAAAGGCATCAAGGTCATTTTATTTTCCTACCAGCAATCTTTCACTAACCCGTCATTTCTATAGCATGGTACAGCTCGACTTGACTCTAAAGCTCGACCTGATTGTACTCTACTACATTTCTAGATTTATTTCTAGTTTTTCACCGCAGATAGTACTCCGTCAAAATAGGTGAGATTCTTAGCTGACCACCATAGCGATGCCGGGTAGAAACTGCCGTGACATCATTTTCAACCTGAGACAGCTCTCTATGGAAGGATATATATAGGGGACTTAATTCAAATGATAATGTAAATGTGAAATACATTTGTGGAAAATGATAATGCTATTGTGGAATTACATTTTTATTTTCACATTTACATTATCATTTGAATTAAGCAACCTTTTGTCAGAAACCAAACAGAGGAACGTCTGCACCTCGTCAAATGATCACGACATGGTTTTGCGGGCTGCCATTTAAAAAATAAATAAAAAATCTGGGTCGAGTGAATTAAAAACATTTGGTCTCTATTGCAGGTAGCTTGGCTATTTTAAAAGAAAATTGCGCGTTTGTGCAGAACACTACCTTTTAATTGCTCAGGTCGCTTAGAAACTCCATATCTAACTTCTATCTTTTGCAGATATCTTCCAAAACAAAGGACAAACTTTAATAGCACACAGACTTTTGCTTCCGGTAAGCTTTACTTTGCAGTGTTTCATCTCAGTGTGAGTCCAGAGTGTGTTCCCTGCGTGCCATAAAGACTGGCAAGGAACCACATCAGTCCCAGCAAGAAAACTGGGGCTATTTTTTTTTTTATCTTTCTAATTGACTGTGAAGTTAATTAATAATTACAGTCTGAAATGTCTCCAAAGCCGTGATTCATGGGTAATAATTTGAGGCTGTGGGGATGTACTAAACTGGCTTCAACTTGGTGGGGATTTGGCACCGACACTCAAGCACGACAACATGGATTCACATAAATTATGATGATCACAGGCTCCACAATATTGTTAATATAGCCTTGAGCTAAAAATAAAGCTGTAACAATGAATTAATTATAACAGGTACATATTGGTTGTACATGAAAACCTGTATGCTCTTCGTATATGAACAGCATTGTTATTAATGTGACTGTATCATGGACTTCCTCGAAACTACTTTTTTGAAATGAAGCATGCTTGGTTCCATAAAAAGTGAGTTGTAAGACAGGGCTATGCTTTGTCTGCAGGTTTCATAGCTTAGCAGACCTTGAAATGGAAGACATTGATATTCCAATAGCCACCCGCGTTGTTCCAGCCAACAAGGTGTAAAACAACCCATCAAGTGAAAACCGCAACACTTTGGACCACCTCACACTGTGAATAACAATCTCCGCAGCCAAATAGGAAATTTAAAGTCAGCAAAATAAAACACTGAGGAGGAGATCTTCAAAATCAACAGTGATTCTTTTTCTCTCTCTGCATCTATCTCTGTCTCTTCATGATTCTTTCCCTCCCTGTTCCCTATCGTCCCCCTCCACCCGTCCTGGTTAGTTAGGTGGTGTCGCAGATTAGGCAGATAATCACTGACCTCTTCAGATCCAAAAAGGTCCATCTAACTCCTCTATAGTGTCACTCTGCACCACATTTGTCTTGGAGCTCTGCATTGTGGAAAATGGTGGTTGAAAATTGGCTTTCCCAGGTCGAACTGTCCCCTTCATAGATCACAAAGATGTCCTCCAGATAGCCGGCCCACATCCACTGCCAAGGCAGCGTGCTCAAATAACTCTCCCTGATAGCTCTCTTTCCTTCCCTGCACTATCAGGAACCAGTCGGGCTAATATCAGATGGAATTCTTTGTATGCGGGCAACACACACACACACTGACATGGAGGACAAAAGAATATATTCTCCAAGTATGAATATGTCAGCTTTATCGTAGTGGTGCGGATTAACAGGTTAGTCAATCAAATGTATTGACATTTATTTTGATAATTTATAATTTAAAAGTTTCAAGATAAAATGCCCAATTTGTTGGCTCTGTGAAAGAAAATCACAAAAAGAATATTGAAGTTGATAATGGTTATCTCTCTGCTCTTCCAGCTTCTCTCTTGTTCTTTTTTTTTTTTTTTTTTTTTTTTTTTTTACATCTTTACAAATGGAATATCTTTAGGTATTGTATTGCACTTTATGGTAATCCTTGATAGAGAAAGAAGAAGAAATCGTTGAGTTCTGAACTGCAAAAAACAACCTTGAGGTAGGTTGTAGGTGGAGGGCAGTGATCTTGTCTTTCTTATCTGCCCTTGCTACTTCTGTTTCCCTTCCTACAGTATAACACACACAAACACTTTTTCCAGTCATCACTATCTTCACAGACCTACTACTTGCAGGTGTTGTGAATTATCTGTGGAGCAGCTTTAGATGAGGTTTTCTTTTCTTTTTCTCTCCGGGTACCAGTCTGGCAACCAGCCAGCTTGTTTGTGTGTGTGTGTGTGTTGATATGTCTAAGTGTGTGTGCCTGTCCTGCCTGTGCAGCCATGAGGGACGGATGTAGCAGCTCTACGCTAACTGATAACAAGGCAATCTAGCACGATGGACAGAAGGACAAACATGAGGACTAGAGAAAAAAGAACAGAGGGCAAGAAAATAGACTATCAAAGACAAAAGGAAAGGAAAGGAAATAGATAACTAAGGGAACAAGTGACATCAGTCACATGGCTTCTCTCTTTCCTCTCTGTTTTCTGAAAGTATTACAGTGTGATAGGACAGAAGACTGACCCATGTCTATTCCGCTTGTCTGATTCCTCTCTGCCACTGTCCAATTTTCTTTCAGCTTCTCTGATGGCCTCCCTTTCCTCTCTCTCTCTCTTCTCTTTTTCTCCCTCAGTCTCCCTCTGAAGGACAATTGGTCTCATTCAATATGAGGAACTGGAGGCAAATCAAACTTTGCTGCATAAGTGAGTGGGGGGGAGGGGGAATGGGGGCGCGGGGTGAGATGCAAAGGGAATTGAAATCGACTGGCACTCAATGTCAGAATGCCAATCTGGATCAGTGTCATACTGTATAGGAAATGAAAGCTGCTTTAATAAGGCCACAACACTATTCAACCATCTAGATGAATAGATCCACATTCACACAGATTTTAACACACCGCTGCAAGAGCTCACATGGATGCATGCAGCGTACCAAAACAAACACACAAACACAGTGCTGAGCGCTAGACAACCTGAGATTAAGCACCAACGTAACTTCAGATGCGTGGCCTTTAGATGAAACACTGTGTGAACTGTGACTGCGTTTGCTGAAATGCAGAACGGCGGGGGGTTGGATGTAATCGACCAGTTGTGGCCACTGGGAGAGGTTAATTGAGGCGTTCCCTCTTGTGAAGGTGGGCGAGTTTCAATTAATGCTTTGAAGGTTGCCGTCAGAGAAGAAGCCACAGGAACACTAACTCCATTAAAGGTGTAATTAACACTGTCATTCAGTCGCAACACATAGCTGGCTGCTAATAGACTTCTGCTAATAGACTTCATTATGCCGAATACCTACACAGGCAATGTGAAACAAGGTCTATATGTAGTATTTAAACAGGATATAATTTGCACGCTAGACTATTTTGTGAAAACATATCTACAGTATGTGGATACAAGCGTATCAAAAAATACTGACTAAAGTACGTCTGTCACACTGAACACTTGAGTTCCCGATATTTCCTTAAGTACAATATATGATAATAAATAATTTTAGCCAAACTTAAAAACTGATGCATTTGAGAAGTTTGGCTTACTGTTAAAAAACGCTTTTGTAGACATTCCTTTTATATACCTTTAAAAGAAAAATAATAATTTTAATTTTGTAATAGAACTCATGTACTATATTGGCATTAATAAACAATACCTAATCATAGTGTACTGTATGTCACTACTAAAATGTATCAATATCTATAATGCTATTCTTCTGTTGAAAACTAGACTTTTTTTGTTTTGTGCGTTTTTTTTTTTTTTTTGTGCCATACCATCTATTAGTCACTAAACTTGATGTGATAGTTACATTTGGTCAGAGTCAGAGAGACAGAGGTCAATACTGAAAATCTCTCTGTTTTCTATTAAAGCTCAGTATGTCTTCCAGCCACTACTACTGCAGTAGTGCACAACATAGCTGCAACAAGTAACAGTATAAGTAAAGATTCTCCCTTTGGCCTAATATAAAGGAGCCAAAGGTTACTTTCCACAAAGAAATATACCTGCATTTCATGCGCTAAGTGACTTGTCCCTATAAAAGTGTTATGTATTTACAATTCCCTTTTTATGGGCCAGGGTTTGGTGGGGTGGGCAATGTGGCTTGAATGGCGAGGGGGGTCACTGGCCCCTCAGACTTGAATTGCTCTTGGATGACACTGCATAGCTGCTATTGGTCATGGCTGAAGCGCCTGATCATGTCTGTCCGGTGCAAAATGGCTCCCTGAAGGTAAAACCACTTACAGGGGCCGAGACGATTACGCTTCATTTTATAGCACTGTTCCATGGTGTGGCTGCCTGGCCCCGGACCAGATTTACTCTGCCTGGGGGCAGGAAATAAACTTGAGTCTATATGACGGCTGAAGGAAGTAATGAAACGGCAGTCCCATGAGAGACACAAATCCACATACTGTAGGTATATCCAAGTGTTATAGTGTGAATCAAAGTCTGCCGTCTGGCAGGCATGGCTCAGAACACTGACAGCCTGACTAAAGATTTTCCCAAGCCATAGCTGGTGGAAATTGTTAAGACATCTGAGAGCAAAGCAGATGGGGAGCAGGCAGAAGTATTCAACACGGAGACGGAGGAAAGATTTCATTTTGTGTGAGATGTGTATTTTGCAAAATCAGACGTTGTGCTTAACTGTGTGGGTTTGGCAATAGCATGGCTGCCGATTAAACGTGGTAAGGGAAATTGGCATTCCGGTAAGGTGGGAATACCCATTCATTCCGTCATTCTCAAGGGAACAAGTGAACATCTGCCTGCATTTGTATATGTGTATATTAGTATCTGCTTCATCCCAAAGCAGAGACTAATGTAGGCCAATATTTCCTCCTGTACTGTAACATGTATTCCAGCTGTTAAACTTACCCAGTAATAACCTTCAAATATAATAACTATTGGCTTTAAATTCCGGAGAGTGGAGATCGATCTGTATGTTCACTTTAACTGCAGCCTGGAAAGAAAACTATTATACATTATGTTTAAAGAGTCAGAGATAATGAGTGCATTCACTTATTTCCCTTTGTTCTTTTATTTAGATTACAAAAAAAAATACAGAAAAGTAACTGTTGAGCACTGAGCAAAAGTGTGGTTTAGTCTGAGAGTAAGCTATGCAATAGTCACAATAAATGTGTTTCCATCCAAGTTTTTATGTTAGCCAGAGGTGAAAATGATCAAAGCATAACGAGAGAAAGTGCAATGGAAACAGACAGCTAATACATCATGACATACATGAAGCATGTAACATATACTGTATGTTCACTTATGATCCAGAATGCTGCAGTGCGTGTTCTGACAAGAACTAAGAAAAGAGATCATATTTCTCCTGTATTAGCTTCTCTGTATTGGATTCCTGTAAAATCCAGGATTGAATTTAAAATCCTGACCTACAAAGCTCTAAATGGTCAAGCACCATCATATATTGAAGAGCTCATAGTACCTTATTGTCCCACTAGAGCGCTGTGCTCCCAGAATGCAGTTACTTGTGGTTCCTAGAGTCTCTAAAAGTAGAATGGGAGCGAGAGCCTTCAGCTATCAGGCTCCTCTCCTGTGGAACCAGCTCCCAGTCTGGGTCCGAGAGGCAGACACCATCACCACATTTAAAAGTAAACTTAAAACTCTCCTCTTCAATAAAGCTTATATTAAGGGAGTGCGGAGTTGCAGCGTTCATCCAGACCGGCGGGGGAGGGTGTATGTCTACAGACGCAGCACCCCTTCTCTGTTTCTCTTTATAGTCAGATTAATCTACCATATAATCAATGATATAATCAAAGTAGAGGGAGGCAGGCCAGTACAGCCTGACTAGCCCGACTAGGCTCCTCTCCTTAACCTGTCTCCCTTAATTATGCTGTTATAGTTTTAGACTGCCGGGGGACTTCCTTTGACACACTGAGCTTCTCTCTCCTCTCTCTTTCCATCTGTGTGCATCGTTGTCCCAGAAATGCTTGTTACTAATTTAGCTCTGGGGAGCTTATTCCCTGGAGTCCTTATGTTTTTTTTTTTTCGGCCAGCATGTTTCCTTGGATTAGGGTGGCAACTTAATCATGTTTGCAGCTGTCCCGGTGGTCCTGCCCCGCGCCCTGCTATGCCCTGTTACACCCTGCTACGCTCTGCAGTGCCCTGCTACGTCCTGCTGCGTCCTGCTACGCCCTGCCATGCTCTGCTGTGCCCTGCTACGTCCTGTAACACCCTGCAGTGCCCTACTATGCCATGGACTACTACAACTACTATTTCTGGTCATTGTTCCATTATCTTTATTGTGACTATTATTGCCATTGTTCATCACACCCCCAACCGGCATCGTCAGACACCGCCTACCAAGAACCTGGGTCTGTCCGAGGTTTCTGCCTAAAAGGAAGTTTTTCCTCATCACCGAGCTTTCTTCCTAAAAGGAGTTTTTCCTCGCCACTGTTGCACTAAATGCTTGCTCTTGGGGGAATTACTGGAATTGTTGGGTCTTTGTAAATTATAGAGTGTGGTCTATGATTTGATACTATAAATAAAATTGAATTGAATTAGAGAGGGACAAAAGCTGCAAATGAAAAAGATGGAAAAGTTGAAGGAGAATGAGGACATAATCAAGCCGAGTCATTGAAATGCTCTGCTTTTCGAATCCTTCTTTTCACATGACAGCTGGGTATATTTTGAGCACATTCGATGTTTGAGTCCCATTAAAAGGTGGTCGTTTTTGAACATGCTCTTCTAGTAATTCCTTGCAGAGCCACATAAATGTGTGGAAACTGGGAAATGAGAGAGAAAGCGGGTGGTGGGCCGAGGTCACTGGTGAACAGAACGATGGTCGATAAGCTTTTTGACAAGATCACTGACTGGAAAGGAAAAAAAAGAACAGAAAGGCAAGGACAAATTATAGGAATGTTGTAGCTAAAAGGAATATACCTGTCAAATCTCAAAATGTCATCTGTGACATGAAAGAGGGGCATAGCATCTAGGGACACAAGACTGTACTAAAGATCCATATTGTTTTTTCTCCTTTTGTATGATTTTCACTGAAATGCCTGCAACTTTATCCAGGATATTCTGAACATCAAATTGGCCCACCATTCTCTAACAGAGTGACGTAACCAGGACAGGGAGTGGCACTGGAGACTGGGCACACTGTGCTCCATATTCCCAGGATTCCATTGATTTTCTAACTCTAATATGCCATGTGGCAGTGCAGGCTACAGTAACGTGAGCCAGGGACACACTCCACCCAGGAGTGCAGTTTTCAAATATTGGCCTGGGGTGAACATAGGGATAAAAATGCATCCCCGTATTGATAATCAAAGCTAGTGACTGTGTCAGTGTGTCACATTTAGCTCCAGTGAACGTTTTGACAACATGGAACCCTAGAAATGGTGTTTAAGAACCTCCGCTCTAAAGACCATATAACAGTTTTGGAGACAGACTCTGATACTGCTGCTCCAATAATAGGTCAATAGTAATGTGATAAAGGAGATGGGGGTGAGGTGATACTGTTACCGTTCAGAGATGCACATATCACTGGAAATATACATTCATTCATTTATGCTAATGGTGTCAAGACAATAGGTAATGATTTACTGTCCTCAGAGTGGAAGGAAGAAGGTTTAGAAATAACAATATCAATTTATTATTTGTTTACTATTTTTACAACTGGTGACGTAAAGAATATGTCACTAACTTCTAGCCTATATTGAAGAAGATTCACAAAGTGTTGCACAGACAAAAGAAGCCACACACAAATGCCCAGAAACAGCCTGAACGTGGAGATTAATACTTTGCTCAAATGGGCTTGAAATTTGTCATGATTCTCTCATTGCGAACTTAATTATATTTTACAAGGGATGAAATCCTCTGTTAACCGCCATCTTTCCACATGAAGGAAAAATATTTGGGCTTCTCAATTTCCCTGCCATGTGTACCCCGTTCTGCATGCGCAGGCTTCATCCAATATTTGAAGTTATTACAAATTAATTTCATATACTTTGGAGCTGTGGAGGCTACCCATTCTGGACGTCAGTGGAACTGATTGGAAACATTCATTATCTTCGTCACTGGCCAAGACGGACTGGCATGCGAGACAAGGGAGGCTTTCAGGGGGATGACATTACTTATGACAGGGAAAAATAAGTTGAAAATGAAAATAGCCATCATGTGGGAGATAAGAACAGATACAGAGAAAGAGCAACGAGATAAAGAACACAGTGAAATGGGCTTAACTAGACGCTGATGTGATGCAGATTCAAATATATTCATCTACGGGCTATAAACACACATAGGAAATATCAGAGTTTAACTTAATACTTTATGGAGTAAGACATTTTTAAGACCAAATATCAATATCAATATAAAATTAAGAATGAGATTAGGGCAAATCATGCACAAGTAGATCATTCTAGGATTAACATTTTTTTCTGCAATTTGCAATTTGTGAAAGTATATTAAAAAACGGTGGATTTATCTAAAGCAGGTCCTTTCAAAGTTTGCCTGTTTGGGTTCCCCTCCAACAAAATTGAGACAGCCGCCCCCCAAACCCCAGAATAAAATGTTTGGAACTAAAGTTCCCACGCGCCAACCTGCACAACGAACCATAACAAACAGTGTTCCAGCCAATAACTGATAAGAAGCAGTTGGTTGAGTCATGAATACACATTGTGGAAGTAGCCTACGTGCTAACACTGCTGCAGTGATGGCTCAACCAGCTCCTTCTTGTCAGTTATTGGCTGGAACACTGTTTGTTATGGTTCGTTGTGCAGGTTGGCGCGGTTTGTTTTTGTTGCCGTTTGTGGAGCCTGGGCTGTCTACAGAGACCGCGTTTTTTTACAGTGTGTTCAGGGGACAGGCAGCTAGCGGATAGTGAGGAGATGTTTGCTGTATGTGACAAAAAATGTAGCCTAAAAAAACGCGTCACATCACTTTTATCACAGAGCACCTTTAAAGTGATTAATAAGTAAATAGTACATTTTTGTTGGAAGTAGGACATGCACTTAAATATAAAATTTGGATAATATACTGTACACAAGATATTATTATTCTGTTGAAACAAACCTGCAAGCACTCTCCTTCCTGGGAGGGAATATAGATACGTGGAGAGGAAGGCAGTCCTCTGTAAGTACTCAGTAAAACCCAAGCCTCTGCTGTCTTTCAGTCAATCATCACTATTTATTCCTCTGTGATGTGACCTTTCCTTGGCCTCTGCCCCTGAAGGTATCAGTGTTGACATCATTTAGACAACAATACATCGACAGACTCTGACCTGAGGCTACATCTAATAACTTATAATCCCTCCATCACTGGAGGCTTCGAATTGACTCCTATTCACTATCTGAACTCATGTTACATCTGACTAGTGGCCATTGATGGACTAAGGCATACTATATTCATGGAGCTGTGAATTTCATCAGTTGTGAATCTGCGCTATGGGTTAGTTACTGCGAGTACCCTCCTGCCCGAAGGCTGACTTTTGTTTGTCTTAGATGAATGCCTGAGGCAGGATATAGGGCCTTTAGGGATGGAAGAGATGGGAATGACAGCTACATTCTTCTGCTTTGCTTTCACATGACATGTATACTGTTCTTCCAAACCACAGTCCACCTGCATAAAACCTTTATTAACAAAGTGCACAGTTTTAACACCATTGCCAGAAAATAAGATTTGATGTATAAAAGAAAAATGGAGAACACTGAACTATGCATGTAAAACATTTTCTTGATATCTATGTGAGAATCCTACTAATGATGTCATCGTGACAGGCAAGCATGAATTTTCTTTTGTGTGAGAGTGTGTATTCCATTAGGATTGGACAAGTGATTACACTTGTTTTTTTTGTAAGCAATTAACACAAAGGGAGGCTTACATTTACATATTCAACTGTAGAGCAACCCTACAACTAAGGTAGGGTTGAAGTTAGGGAAAGATTGTGGTGATGGCAAATAAAATGGTTTAAATTGTACCTTTCCAAAGTTATAATGTTTAGTTCTCATTGACATTGAATGTGTAAATTCAATTATACTGGACTTATTATATTATACTGGATATTAAATTGAGCTTTTATATTTATGTTTTTGCCTTTTCATGTACATACTCTACATTAGAGGGGCAGAATAGTAGAAACACCTTTGAACATAATACAGTCCAATACAACACCACCACCACCCACTCTGAGCTCAATGCTAAACCATAACATTGAATTAACACCTCTACAAAAGTGTAACAAAACCGTGAACATTACAGGCACCATAAAAGACTTTACAACTGGCAGAACAGTTGTATTAGATTGCATTCAATAGCACAGGTGTACCTCATAAAGTGAGGATGTGTGTTGCTTTACATCCTGCTGTTTTTAATGCAATGCTCTGTCTATATAGTATTGCATTGTGTTCTCTGTTTGCTATTACCTTGCCTTGTCCTGGATTTTCTCATGTTTATTTCATGGCATTGCGTTAATTTATATTATGTTGCTTTACACATTACCGCACTGCATTGTGTTCGACTGTAATTATATTACAGTACATTGCGTGTCACTGTGTCATGCTTTGCTGTGTTGTGTAATTCTGCTGGGGCTTGAATGCCGTTATGCATCATCTGCATGTTGTTTTTTACAACAAGCACAGTGTTTCATTACATATCATTGCATGGTATGGTTGCCAGGCAGGTGTATAAAGGCCTGAAGGATTACACTCATCCTCAGAAAAGGTGCCAAAAGTGGGCCTGCAGGACACAGGGCTTTGGGCTAATCTGGTTATACAACATCACTATTGTTTGTCACAGAGTCATTTAAGTGTTGCTAGCTTGAAGAGGTATTAGTGACATCATCGCAAGCTGTCTAGTGTTCACAGGATTATAATACAGCTTGTTGTATTGCTGAAAGTAAATCCACACCAGCTTAATGTTGTTTAAGTGTGAAAACATGGCAACAACACATTAACCTACACGAAGCAAATTAGATAGATATAATAGATAGATATTGTAGCACACATACAATACAGACATTCTCTACAAACATACTGTATACCCCATATAAATACACGCACATACAGCTCCATCCATTAGTCACTAATTAATTGGATGAAAAAGCAAGGCATATTGATTTTCCAATGACACAGACTCAGGGTTTCAAGATCACAGTGCACGCAGAACTGTGAGTGTGTGTGTACTCAGCTTGTGTGTGAGTCTGTGTGTGTTTGTTTTGTGTACTATATGCACAGTGGTATGTACAGTGTAAGTGTCTTATCTGGGCCAACCACCCTTCATGTCCATGTTTGGGCCCTTGGAAAGCAGGCCTCAACGGTGCAATGGTTGTCATGTACATAAAATGACCCCCCTCAAACACACACGAGTTTCAGGAATGATAATATCTCATCTCCCTGCTGTACAAAGCAGACTGTTCCACTTTTAGAGCTGAAGTGGTGGGGAGGTCTAGCCAGTGAGGTATTTTAATGAGATTCCATGACGTTTAAAAAAAAAAAAAAAATCTGGCTCCTTCATATAATTCTTTGGCTGTGGCAGTAAAAATGTACCCTGGAAACAGAGTCATGTGTTTCTGTTGGTATGAGGACATGTGCTCAGATTGCAGGAAACTGCACAATCAAATTATGTTGCCATATATTTTTTCCTCTAATTAAGTGGGTTAGTATGTGGTTCACAGTATGTAGTATGTGGCTTAAGGTCACACTTACATTCTAGGATAGGAGAAAAAAATGCTCTGGGTTGTTTGCATTTATTTAAACCAATCACAATCGTCTTGGGCGGTGCTAAGTTCCGGACGCAGTGAAGGTGCTGCTGCAAAATAGTCTCGGTAAGGAACTTGTTTTGGTGGAACATTTGCACCCCACAAAAGAAAACGTCACATAAAATATTAAATGAAGTTAACTATTCACACAATACAGTAACATGAACTATTTAAATTATCTGGATACATGGTTAAACATAATTTGCTCTTACTAGTGTGTACTTCATCCATAGCAAATCCCTGCCATTTGGTCCCAAAACGTCCCAGTTAGATAGTAAATGCCGTAAATATATTCTTTGAAAGTCTTTACAATCATTCCCCGAAAATACCAAGCAGGCCCGCTTTATTGCACGATCCAAATTTTCTTCAAAACTTGCCATTTTCGGCATGTTAGCTTGCTAGCTCAATGTTTGTTGTTGTTGGGGCTTTATCCTAGAAATGCACTTCCATTGTTCCAGACTAGTATGTAGTAAAGGGAACATGTCCAGTAAACACAGAACCAGAGTGGCTTTAAATACAATATTTGTTTTACAGTGGTAGCTGCTTTATTATGGAAGCCACGAAACTTCTAGGCAAGACCTGCCCTTCAATAGCATTCACACGCTACTATTGGCCAGGTGTCCATGCTTACGCAAGGTAACGTAACCCAATTTGTTCAGGTCCTATCCCCTGACCAATCGGCTATCCTAACCTTAACCACTCAAGGTCAATGCCTAACCCCAACCAATCGAACTGCTTCGTAGGGCGGGACTTGCCTAGAAGTTACGCGTACCATAGTAACGCGTGGTAACTAGCTGCAGTGCATTCTGGGTCAGATGATGAAAGCAACACATTGCCAGGCTAAGAAAACACTTAGTGAGGCTTCATCATACATGTTTCTGTACTTTATGTGAAACATAAAGAAATGTATGTTAGTAGTCCGTGTGGGGAGGTGCCCATATCCTATATTTGCCGGAGGGCATGTGAATGAGTCTCCAGAGAGGTGGTGTGGGGTTAAGCGGGGAAAAAGAACTGATAGAGGACAGGGAGGTAGTGAGAGAAAGAAAGCTGACTGTGGCTGGCTGTGAAACACAAAGCCCTTAATTACACTGTACAGGCATCACAGGAATAGCAGTCTGCCTGGCTGTAATGGGATCCAGATGAGGGAATTATAACATTTCCTGACAAAATGGCTTCAAGATGGCCGACAACGCTACTGTCCTGACTTCTAATAGAGCCGATGGGAATTAAAGAAGATTGCATGAGGGCCGGTTGTGGGGCTAGGACACAGAAGGGGGTAATGTGTGCGCACAGTGCAGTACCCATGTGTGCTCAGGGTAAGGCTGAATGATCGGAGCAAAAATATGTAACTACCTCCGCCGAGAAGGTTATGTTTTCGGTTCGGTTTGTCGCTTTTTTTAATTTGTTTGTTGGTTTGTTTGACTGTCAGCAGGATTATGGAAAAACTACTCGCAGGATTTTCATGAAACATGGTTGTAGCTTGGGTCAAGGAAAAACCCATACATTTTGGAGCAGATCCAAATCACGGGGCAAACATCGTTAACACTCTGAGATAGGGCATTTGTGCTGCATTCATGTGGTGTCGGAATAATCTGAAAAAACGAGTTCCTGGTAGAATTCACACTGCATTAACATTGTGAGATGGGGTATGCCTTGGCCTACGCTCTCTGAGTGTCCTTCTAGTTGCAATTGATACTGTGTTTATGTTCTATAAAGTATACACCGCACATGTATTTGTGGTCTACATAGTACTAAACAAGATACCGTTTTAGCTTAAAGCAAGATGTTTGTGTGTACTTATTATTACCCGATAATTTTCAAATACCATTATGCTATTCAAAAATGTTTTTTGGTGGTGGTATTTACTGATAACAGCTACCTAGTTGCACAATTACTGGTATTAATCACATGCTTCCCAAAAGTGGCATCCGACAAATGAATTTGCAATGTACATGAACTAAAGGCCGGGACACACCAGCCAGACGGCCGACCGTCGACAGAAAAGCCAGTCGAGATGATCAGTCAGGTCCCCGAGGTCCAAAAAACTGCCTCGGGACACACTGAAACGACACCGACTTGAGAAACTTAATACGTCTCCATAGCAGCAGGCGGCGCTACTCTGTATTGTTGCCTGAGAAATGAAAACCGCCAGCCGATTGGACTAACGCGTCACATGGGTTTGTTTTATCCAAAAATTCAAAGCCAGACTGTCATGGCGGCTCGTTCAGAATACGATCTCATATTGTACTAAAATAGTTCACCGAAACATGTTTCTGAAAACATTTTAAGCGAGAAATAGGCCGTGCAGTTGCCTTCATTTCAGCTCAACAAAGGTCAGTTTAAAAGATTTTCGTCAGATTTTGAGACTCTAGTCACGCTCATTCTGCTCGCCTTTTCCGGGTGAGTCCCGACTGCCCTGCCGCCGACTGAACATGTCAGTTCGGCCAAAATGAACGCAGACAGCCCCCCAGACTGACGACGGCACGGGACACACTGAACCGACTAGAGTCACAGACCTCGCCAGACTGTCCAACGGCCGATTATTGGCCCTGTGTGTCCCGGCCTTAAAGGTTAATGTTTCTCCTCATGATGCTGTTGACAGTTCTGCGCTGAATCTGGAGCGAACATGCCTGCCTTTGTGGCCCCACAAAGTTTATTTAGGGCTATGACCGTTTATTTAGGGCTATGACCAAGCGCCAGATGTATGCCTCTCAACACAGTGAATGTGATACGGACAGAATGATGCAACAACAGAAACATGTGATTTTTGATGGACATGAGACTTTGATCTCAGAAAACAAAGCAGGCGAGATGACACGAGTGTCCACTGAAAGAGAGAGCAAGTGAGAAGAAAGAGAAGGAGCAATATCTGGTGAGTGTTGTGTTAGAATTGCAATATCAAAGAAAGCCTCACACAGCCCCATTGTTTTCTCTACTGCTGCCAACTCTCACCACCTCTATCTTTTATTGAATCAAATTTCCCACGAGCTCACTCTTTACACTCGTACCTATATTCTCCTTCCAGCCTTTGTTCCTGTCTTTCCTCGCTTTCTTATTGACCATAACAGGTGGTGCCAGGTGACATTTCCACTGAGAAACAAAGAAGCGCAGTTCCTGTATGGAATCAAACTCTTTTTTTTTTTTTTTTTTTACAATGAATAGCACTTTAAAGGAAGACATTTTTTTTCAGTGCACAACTCTCCTTTTTTTTCTCCATCTCTCCGAGGTTTTTTGTGAGTGATGAGAACAAATAGTGGGACTGAAGGGAGAGGAGAAACATACACCGGGGACTATTTTATCTACGAAGTTTCACTCTTTCCAACTCTTTTTCTTTCTCCTTCCAGGTGTAGTTACACCATTTCCCTCGACATCTCCTTCTAGCTTTTGATCTCCACTAATCTTTTCAGCAATGGTCTCACGATGATGTTGAAGCAAGACGTATAGCTTTTGAAACATGACAGATTGGGGAATAAGTTTGGATGTTTGTGATGCAACAGTTTTTTTTCTGGACGTTCAGGGTTGATTGAAACTTAAAGGTAACAACAGACGTGGGTATGCACGTGTTTAAGTACACGTGTGGTTAGGTATGGGAGTCAAGAGACCCCTTGGTAAATGTGTGACACAGACAGAGTGTACCAGAAAATATCGCAAGCAGAGAAACAGAAAAAAAACCACACGAAAAAAACCAACGACAGAAAGTAGTGTAAAAAGGGAAGAGAGATGGTGGGAGGTATTAGATGCAGAGTCCAACTCTCTGGTGGGGCCGACAGCATTAAATAAATGATAAATATTCAACAGAAGGCAAGCAGGCACTCAAGAGACACCTTGACAGCCCAAACAAATACTTAGTGAGCACACTCTAGCAACCATACCAACATGTACCAGAATACCCAGCAGTCCCCAGTCGATTTTACTGACAGCAGACAACAGGGCAGAATGGGGCTATGGAAGACGCAGGTGATAAAAAATAAGGATGTGGTGTTCCGTAGGGGGGAGATGGAAGGAGGAGGTGGAGACTGGGGGGGGGCGCAACACTGGGGAGAAATTGTTTTTACAGACTGACAATTCTTTGTATTTTCTTTAGTACTTCCTTGCTTTTCCTTCATTTCCCTTTTCCCTCAAATCTGTGCCAATTTTCCCCCCAATTAGTCCGTCTCCATCTCTGTGCTGTACCTCTGAAAAGTTCCAGAAATCATACCTGAACCTTCCTGCAACCCTCTCCTGAGGGGCCATCCATCAGCTGCAGGCTCCAGACAGATTGAGGGAGGTGAAATGGGCGGATAAAGAGCTGGAAGGATGGATAGAGGTGGATGGCAGAGAGAGTTTTGCGGGTTAGGTCTGGGGTCAGAGCGGTAAGGCCAGTGGGGAGAGGGGGCGTCTGTACCAGGGAAATGAGGTAATATGTTGGAGTCAGGTGAAAAATGGCCATGTTGCTCTGTCGGGACAGCTTCTCCGCCTCGCTCTGCTTACCAGGAGGTGAGAGGGGATTTTACTCCTTCAAGGTACAGAACAACACACACACACACACACACACACGCTGAGACACGTGGCAACACACTGCACCCATGTACAAATGCAATTACACAGCTACACACACATGAACACTAATCGGGTACAGACACACAGGAGAGGCGGTCCATGTATTTTCTCAACAACAACAAAAAAGATATAAAGAGAAACATTCACACTAACTTGTCTCGAACATGTTTACAGTTACAAACACATGTTCGCATAATTTCTCAAATTTACTCGTGCTCACAGCCATTCTCATCACAAAAACACACACACACACACACACAAAGGTTTCTATGTATTCTTCAAAGTAAATGTTAACTGTTCCAGTCAGTAAAAAACATTTGTGTCCCAGTACCACGATGTGCATTCACACCTTCAATGCACCTTCAATCACAGTCATGGTTTCATAGAGAATGAAAGACGCAGTGAAAGAGAGACAACGGGATAGAAGATGATATACTGCAGGCAGCTGTTTTCATCCCCCAAAAAAACACTGTACACTACCTGCTCAGCACCCAATGGCCCTGGTGAACATCAGGGTTTGGTACCGAAACCTGGTGCCATACCGGTATCTACTGGAACGAATAGCAATGCGAATTTTGGT